>NW_006262201.1:31873318-32111194 GCF_000493195.1 Citrus x clementina | reverse complement strand
AAAATCGTAGGATAGACAATATATAACCCAATATAAATATTAACAAAAAAAAAAAGAAAGTATTTGTATTAAAGACTCACTGAGAGTGAATAAGCATAGTTTCGCTGAAATAGGTAAAAAATTCCGGCTCTTGAGTCGTTCTTGAAGGTCTTCGTGTAATCCTGTACAATAATGGAATGCTCATTAGTCGTTTTGTGCCAGAGACGTGTAGCTTTTTCATGTATTTTTCTATTTATTCGTTAGTCAAACATTAAATTTGGAATTTTACTCGTATGTCAGGAGATTCCATAGAAATATCTGCAGTCTTTCCCATAAGGCGCTGTAGAGTAGTGTCAAGCTCTTTTTCTTTACCAATCGTGGCCTGAAAAGTTAATTGCATTAACTTAAGATATGTTCTTAGCTCACATTCTTGGTAAAAAGAGCTTAAACAAAAGAAAGCTGAGAACTCTCCTGATAATGCTTTGAGCAATTCTAAATACCACAACTGGAAAAAGTATTATAAACTTTCGATTTGGACTTACCAGCCATCACTCTGGAATGAAGAACAAACCAACAACTTGCAACAAACATGGAACAGCAGCTGAAAATTAAATGAAAAGGAAACATCAGAAATCTTAAGGGCTTAGCAATTAAGAAATGAAATAAAAAAGAAGGGCAAGCTGAAGCTACCAATTAGAGCCAAGACAAGACAGGAAACAACAGTACCCACCAAATATGTTACCGAAAGACCAGAAGCTACCAAGAGCTGCAGACGTGATGATAAATTAAATGCTCATTAATAAGAAGTTAAGCTTATAATTTTCATAGATATACCTGATTAGTAGCTGTATATGCTCCCCGGACATTCTTGGGCGCTATTTCTGTAATATATATAGGTATCTGTCTTGTAACAATGATGCAAATGCTGTCACATGCCTTACATGTGAAATGAGCAATCATGAAATTGTTCACATCACTTATCACATAAGTGCTAATCCAATCCCAAGCGAACATCGTCCAACATAAAGTGACCAAGCATCCTATCAACAATTGATGAGGTAAATTGAATATTAATAATTTCATGTAGGGGACCAAGTCAAGCATGATTGTGATGACAAAGAAAAGCTAAAGGGTAAAAAAAAAACTTTGAGAACGCTATTGCCAGCCACCCTAAAATACAGAATAAGTCAGATAACCGCATTGCCTGTTAATTAAATGCTGTTGATAAAGGTAAAGGAAAATTCATACTTTGAAAATTCACACTATTCATTGAGACCTTTGGCAGAAAATTGAATGACTTACACATCTTTGACCAGTGAGGTCCGCTATTTTCCCATTTATCAGTGAACCTGATATTGCTCCAATAGTCATTACTTAAACAAAAACTGAGTACTGCGGAATGAGAAGAATAAGGGAAAGATATGGTCAATTATAGGACTCAAAATGTGTTACATAGAAGAGAAGCCTCTATAAGAAGGTCCTATAGTAGGTATTGATCACTTAAGTGAATCTCTGCATAAACAATGACATGTTGTGAGTACATTCCTGTATCAAGAGTGAGATAATCTGGCCTAATTTTTGGCTTGGTCCACTTACTTCCCTCACTGAGAGTCCCAGGTCTGCCGTGATTCCAGACTCAGCAGGGGATGAGTACCCAATCTGAAAAAAATAATCAATCAATGAACCATTACTGCAGTAATGGTTCCTGAATACCTGTTATCTTCAAGCATTTAGAGATTAATCTTGCAAGAAAATGCTTTGATTTGCTCTGACAGCAGCGAAACGAAATTGGGACTTACTGCGTAGCCATGAGAAAAGAACCGCATATGGCCACCAAGGAGCTGAAAACAACAGCAGGTGTAGCTACCGAATCACTTTCTTGCAAGCAACTGCCATTACTAATTTCATTATTAGTAATTACAGGCCTTGGCACAAGAAATGGAGGATCTGGAATCAGTCCTTCCTCCAGACTTTCTGATGTCTCCATGATTATTTTTCTTGAAGGAAAGAGAGGCAGATGAAGAAGCGTGCACAACCACCACGAAATGAAAAAATTGGGATGAAATTGCAGAAGAAATCTTTAGATTTTAGTATATATTATAATGAGTAATGATACAACCACAAACTCTTGTACAAACTTATTTTGTACAAACTGACGTGGCATTAATTCATTGGTTGAATGAAAATATAAATTAATAAAAACAAATCATGTGGGCCAAGTGATATTTAATTCAACCAATCTTATCATGCCACATCAGTTTGTACAAAATAAGTTTGTACAAGAGTTTGTGGCTGTATCATTACTCATATTATAATAGATTAGTTGATTAGGATAATCCACCACTTTCGTTCGGTGCAAGATTTTATTAATGCCCTATTATCTTAAAGCTAGTTTTAACTAAGAGGTCCAATAATAATACAACAATCATCATATCAACTGTGCAGATTCAGAGACATCAAATTTCCTCCTTGTGATTTGATTCATCTTTTCCCTCTCTGCAGTACTCAATTTTTGGTTCAGTATATCAATTGGAGGACTTGTTAGGATTGTTTCATATGAATATCACTATAGTAATTGTCAAACGGCTTTTCTCAAGATGCGGCAAGCCTGTGATGGTGTCAAGCCTCGCTTGACCAGCCACTCAACAACACCAATGGAGGTTATGTGCTAAATGCGCACCCCAAGATTTTTTGCTTCAACAAAGAGAAACCAACACGCATAAGATTGTTTTTACGGAGACACCCGCCTCCAACTTTTCTATTTCCCTCAATAAGAAAAGTTACAACCTAGCAAGAAGCTATGTGTGCTTAAAGGATGTCACTCTCTCCCAAAATTTCCATCCTAAACACACACTCACTTTCACTAGATATACACATTGCAAATGACACCCCATTTGCTAGGGCGAGGTGGCGCACTGCCCTCGTGCCACCTCAATTCATTTCCCACAAAACTAGGCACCCACTAAGCATGTATAAGGGAGCACATCTCCACTCCCTCAAGGAACAAGGCAACCGCTGCCCATTAGCCTAGAAATAAGGAGGTTGTGGGGCGTAACCGTCACTGCCCAATTCTCTTGGCGTGTAACTGCCGCTGCCCAGTCTCCATGTTCTCACATTTCTAGCCATGCATTCCAAGGCCATGTCTCCCACTAGTTGCGCCAACAACCACCCACTCATGGTTGAGGTTAGGGCCTATTTCGCAGTCCTTTGCTTAGTTTCGTGCCACCTCGCATGCTGTCCAAACTCGGCCAACCTGCATGCCTCGCGCGCTATTGTGCCCTATGACCATGTGCCACTGTGCCATGCTCTCAGTTGTTGTGGCCAGCACTTGTGCGCTCACTTGCAAGCGCGGTTTGCGAGATGTTGAGCGTGCTGCCCTCGCGCCCATTGTTGTCGCGCTCCCCTGTGCTTGTCCCACAGCCCACGCTTGCTGCTGCGCCCCAACCCACGCGTTAGACTTGCCTTGCTTTCATGCTCACCACAAGCAAACCCATGTTGCCGCCAAGACTTTGCACAAGGCCCCAGGCCAAGCCACGGCACTTGGCCCACCCAGCCTAAGGTGGTGACAGTAATCCACTATATATATATATATATATATATAGAGAGAGAGAGAGAGAGAGAGAGAGAGAGAGAGATGATGTTGTAACAAGTCAAGTGCCTAACAAGTGAATTTTCAAGACCTACCAAATTATTAATTTAATTATCTTAACATATTTATTGAAAATATATATAATTAAATTAATCTAGCATCTCAGTAGAATCAAATAGGTAATTATAATTATAACTATAATAAGCATAGCAATGTTGTGTCCAACAAATGCATGCATATGCCAAACCTAACACATTACACATGCATGCATATTCCCTCTTATCAGTCTCGCCAAATCATCTTTAAGTTCTACAATGAAACCCTTCTGACTCCTAATTAGTTCTCAAAACTAATTTTACATTTCATAAATCTAAAACCAACCCCAGCTGATTCAACCACCGTATACGAATGCTGTTGCTTGAGAACCGTAACTTGTGCTTACTTACAACTAGTTGAAAGGTACTTTCTCTCTAAACAAAACCCTAGATGAATCAAATGAAAACAACAATTCAACCAAATGACATTATTGCTGAAAGGAATTTAGATCTATCGCAAATAGATGTAGGCAATTAAAAAACCAAAAATTAACAACTTAATTAATTTTTGAAATACTATTCAATGTTACTGTTCACGGTTACTGTTTACTGTTACTGTTTGAGGTTACTGTTTATAGTGACTGTTCACCGTTACTGTTTATTTGTATAAAAAAGACTAATTTTCTAAAAACATAATAAAATACAGAAAATAAATGACACATAGATTTTTACGTAGTTCAAATTAATCAATCCTACATCCACGAGGCCACGCCTAGATGAAAAACAATTCACTAAGTTGAGATGTTACAACCTATGGATTTACCAAACTTAAGACTCTCACTTACAGTTTATCACCATACAGTTTACTGAACCTTATACTGAATCTGCTTCTCTTGAATAATTGCTACCCTTTTTAATCCACAATCCTCAGGGCACTTCGCAAAGTGATTAATAGCAATTCTTTAATTCTTCAATGTCTAGTGATCCAAGATCCACTTAGACTCTCCACAAATATGACAAGAAGATAAGAAAACAAATTAAAACAACATTATACGCCAAATTCGGATTCTATAGGGAGGAGGTCGAATTTTGCTTCTCTGCTTCATGCTTTGTGTTGTGCGTACCTTCAATTATGAAATACCTCTCTTTATATATGCTTTAGGGTTCCACAAAAATAGCAAGTCTTAAAAGACTTAGATATTCTCCAAATAAGAGTTTCTTTCCTCTTATGAATCTGAATATAAATAAATATGATCTTCTTGCCTTTCTTGTCTCCCAAGAAATATTTAGAGCATTTAATAAACTTCTTTTTTGAACCAACTTCTTACTCTAAATAGATCTCATGTGCCAATTATAGAATCTCATTATTAATTGACTTGCTAAATTAGACATCTAATTAAATTAGAAAAAAATATTCCTAATAAATTGAAATCTCACTAAATTAGGGAATTAATAGATTAACCCCTATTACAAGATATGCAATAAATAAACTTCCAATTTAACTAGACTTGCCATAAGATTCCAACTCTATAAATAATGGACTTAACAATTGCACTTGCTACTGTTGGTTAATTTGTATAGGCAATTACTACCAATGCCAATGTGCAAGTATACACAACAAGTAATAAAGTGATAAGTATTTAAGATCGTCTCCACAGGGATTGATGTTACTTGAAATGCTAAAGCAATCACAATAGTGCAAAATCAACTTAAGACCGAAAGAAATAATTGTTAAGCAATTCCTATCGTAATTAATGACTGCAAGAGATTTAAATAAAACAATACTGTAATGAAATACTAGATTAAATGTATCTAAGATTCAATTGAGATTATAGTAGTTGAATGATCAAACTCTCCTAATGGGGTGACTGTTGTCTATCAATTTTAGCACCAGTTGTTACAATAAGTGCTACAGCACTGGGCAGAATAAATCTGCATTCGCAGCTATCGCATGTTGGAAGTCTCATACCTGTAAATCTATTAACAATGATCAGTTGCTAATATACTTATGATACGACATTATAACCTTTAATCTCTCCACCCTACAAGGTGAACACCTATGTCTAGTGTGCCACAAATCCTAACTTCAAGTATTGCCCTTATGGGATTCAAGATAACTTAATCCAGGAAACTCAACTTAAGATCAAGTAGTACTCTAGTAATATCCGCTAAGACATGCCCTTTTGCTGCTCTATCTTAATTGAAACTTTTAAATGGGTGGTCAACCGAAATAACAGTTATATTCATAAAAGAACTACTAGAGTAAAATGCTACAACAATAGCATAACAACATATAAGAACAGTCAAGAACCCATTAGATTATTTGTCACTCAACTACAAGTAAATTTAGTTCATATTCTGAAAGAGAAAAATAAACATAAATATATTAATCTCGGAATACATCAAAACAATTAAAGAAAGAAGATAAATATAAGTGAGCATGGTGAAAGACAATTCCAAATAATTCTGATCGATTCTCCAATATTGCCTTCAATTCTGATCTTTTTCTTCGTTCCTTGTAATTATTCTAATAATAAGTCCTTAGCCGCCTCTCTATGTGGTGCATGCCTCCTTTTTATATTGCAAATTAGGGTAAACAAAAGTCCATTAGCGTGCATGCGTTAAATTAGGAAACATGCACCGACCCGTGCCTAAGTTTTCTCCCGCATTGCTCTCAGATTGCTACAGCACAGGTTGCTCCAACATTCTCAACAACACTGTATTATTCCCAATTGTGCTTTTCTTCTTTTGTGGCCATCTTCTTTCCTCCTCTTGCTTATCTACTGTCTGAACACCCCCTCGTGAATTAAGACTTTTTTAGAACCTACAATTATGCACCTGTTTTTAGCTCAAAATACTTCGATTTAAGCAAAACTTATTAAGACGCAACTAAAATGAATGTTTATGCAAAATGTAACTAAAATGTAATAAAAACACCTCATTTGTTCTCTAAGTGATCTTGATTTGAGTCTAGAATTTATGTAATAACTCTCATTTCCTAGAGTTATCAGCTACCCTAGTTGTAGTAGTGCGATTTGAGGGATCACTGAGAAAACTTGATAATTGATCTTTGTATTTCTTCAAGTGTTCGTCCCTTAGTCTCTAGCACCAGAAATGCAACAATAGGACAGCCGCAGTGCAAATGGCACAAAATATAAAAAATGTTATTGCCAGAGTAGAGCAAACGTAAACTTGTATAAGCGATAAAAAGATAGCATTAAAGAGATGGATGACTCAAAAAAGGAAAAAGTCTAAGCATTTGAGGTTTCAGACACCTATTGTGCTCCATTCTATCATGAAATTGAAAGCGTATGCAACTAGCGAATTGCTGTTGTTGTGGAGAAAAGTCACTAAGCTTCCTGCTGAACCTTTGATGTTTATCGAAAATGTCTGAAATGAAAGTTAAATGGCTTTTTTATTAACTCCAGTTGAGACATTCACAAAAGATGTGGACATAGATGTAGTCATTTACCTCAAACATTATGAGGTTCGGTAATCTAACCATGCCTTTTGAGAAAGTTATAGTGTACCCCTGATTGAAGATCCAGTATCAATGACATTAATTCTTTTACATGTATTCCACATAGTAGTTGATTCTATAGCACAAGCAATAAGAAATTGTAGGATAAAAAGAACAGAACTCTTGAACAGCTTGTGCATGCACGGAGATGGAAAATTGTTTTTCAGCAAGATTATATTACCATTATGCCAATGAAAACAAGCATTGGAGTGAACTCATTTTGATGGTGTATTTCTTGTAATAAGTGTTTTAAACAATGTTCATAAATAAATCAAACAGAATCGCAAGCTTGAAGTGCAGAAGTGTGTCTAAATTCGTTTTTAGAAGAACCTACAATCCTAAAGCCAAAACTATAATAGCGAAACTTAAGCATGTACCTATATTAGAAGCCTGCAAGCAAATGAATATCTTTAAGATAAATTGTCTTTACTGCTAAATCACTTAGGATGAATAGAATTCTTTGAAATTTTTACCAAAAGAAGTGGTCTTCTTCCAAATTTATCTGCCAGGAGCACAGATGAACCAACAACTGGAACCTGAAAAAGACTTTGTATGTGTCTTAGAATTGAGATCCGAAAATTACCAAATTTTGTTGAGAGTTTATTACCTGAATGATAGCCAATGATACAGTCCCAATATTGTTGGAAAAACCTGGTAGAAGCAAAAGACTCAATAGTGTCATTTCCTTTGATATTCATTTTCCACAATATTAGCAATTATGACAAAAATTCAAAATGTTGCAAATTTACTAGCCACATCAAATATGGAGCTGGCATAATATGCGATTGCAGTGGATCCTCCTAATGTTTGCATTAACATCAACCCAACTGCAACCTAAACTAGTGAAATTATCTGTGTAAATTCCTAGAACTAATTTCACATGATGGAATCACAAAAATGTGCAGTATTAACTCACAGTGTGCAACACCCTGGTCCAAACTCTGATGGAAAATCTAACCACAACTCACATATGAATTTAAATAACTCTTTACAGCTGATAATAATTCAAGGCTCAAATACAAAAGACAGCGGAATAATTTAAGAATTTGGCCAAACCACCTACCATCCTCACTTGAATCCCTTCTTCTCACTCATCATGAATCAATCCTGACTTCTGGAAATTGAATCACAATAAACTATAATGAGTACAAAACTAAGTAAGCAAACTCATTTTTCTTATACTAAAATACATGCATACTTATACATAATGCAATGGATGATATGCCATGATCTTTTCAAAATACTATAAAACCAGTTCATCAAAATCTCTTTCTGTCGCTTTCAAACTTTCACATTTTCTTTCAATAAAATACATATTCTGCAATGTGGCACTTCGCGGCACGTTGACCCTCGAGAGGTGGCCCCCGCACAGTTTCAATTCAATAAAATTAATGTTCAATTCACTATTAAATCATGTGGTTTAATAGAGTTAATGCCCAATTAACTATAAAGTCATATGGTTTAATAATATGTCCGAATGAAAAAAAATAAGGGCGCCCACAGGAGAGAAGGAATCCACACACACACAATCATTCTCTAGTGAGGGTCTAATGAGGGCATCCTCACTTTAACAGATGTCTTCATTAGAGGACACTATGTGTGTGTGTGTGTAAGATTTAATTATCTATATATTTATATCGAATAACTTCTAGTCACAATTTTCTAAAAAATAAACACAAAAATTACTGAATCTAATTTTAACTTTGAGTGGCTACAAAAATTTTAAGTTCTAAAAAAGGAGAGAAGGTTTTTTGTACTCTTAGATATTGCTTCTTAACCATTCACTAGTTTCCAATGAATCTCCTCTTCTTGTCATTTAATTTTCAATGACAAGAAGAAGATGAGATATTAGTAATGCCATAAGAAATTACACGAAACTAAATCCACTATTTTTTTCTTTTTCTTTTTCTTTTATTTTTTTATTTTGAGGGAGTCTCTGGGGAATGGACTTTCATCCAGCCATTCCCAATTCAAGAACAAAGAGTTGGTGGGAGATGGTCCAGCACCTAATTTTGCATTAATTTTCTAACAGAAGATATTAATTCGGTAATTTCAATAAATAGAGTTTCAATATATCTATTGGTGACCATAGCTACAATACATGCATGTATGTGATACATGCAAGCAGTAATGGTATTGGTTTCATATTTATTGGTCCATTAATTACATGATTTTCATGGTTGCAAGTTAATGATCTCATGTTTCATGTTTATTACCCTATGTTTCAAATTCCTTTGGTTTCAAGTTTAATGGTTCAGGTATCAAGTTAATGGTCCTGGTTTCATGTTTATTGGGTCATTAATTACATGATTTTCATGGTTGCAAGTTAATGATCTCATGTTTCATGTTTATTGCTCTAAGTTTCAAGTTTCTTTGGTTTCACTTTTAATGGTTGAGGTATCAAGTTAATGGTCCTGGTTTCATGTTTATGGTCCAATGATTGCATATTTTCATGGTTACAAGTTAATGATCTCATGTTTCATGTTTATTGCCTTAAGTTTCAAGTTCCTTTGGTTTCAAGTTAATGGTCCAGGTATCAAGTTAATGGTTCTGGTAAGTTAATGATCTCATTTTTCATGTTCATTGCCCTAAGTTTCAAGTTCCTTTGGTTTTAAGTTAATAGTACATATATTAAGTTAATGGTCATGATTTCATGTTTATTGGTCTATTAGATGCGTGATTTTCATCGTTGCAAGTTAATGATCTCATGTTTCATATTTATTGCCCTAAGTTTCAAGTTCCTTTGGTTTCAAGTTTAATGGTACAGGTATCATGTTAATGGTCCTAGTTTCATTTTTATTGGTCCATTAATTGCATGATTTTCGTGGTTGCAAGTTAATGATCTCATGTATCATGTTTATTGCCCTGAGTTTCAAGTTAATTTAGTTTCAAGTTTAATGTTCGAGGTATCAAGTTAATGGTGGATGTTTCATATTTATTGGTCCATTATTTGCAATGATTTATTTTATTGGTAGTTTATAATCTCATGTTTTCTAAAAGAAGTTTTATAGTATTGATTCAGAAATCTCAAAAACATTTTCTATTTTGTCCATAAGCTTTAACAATAACTCATTTTGCGAAATCATATTTTATAACATACACAGAATTGCTTTAATTGTACATTTATTCTAACTTTAAAATATTCATAGAATTTTATTGTTAATTTTAAGATATATAAAATATATTATTATAATTTTTCTCACAATTTTTTTTATTTTTAAAAAATTAACTCTCATAAGTTGCATTGCATATTGCAAAATTAAATTTAGTATTAAAACAATGATTTTTCATTGAGGGATTATTTTAATGTAAGATGGAAGCCAATAATTCTCAAAATACTGTTAAATTACAAGATTAACAAACTTGATATTTTGATTTTTGATTATGGAGATCACTAAAAAAAGAACAAAAAGGAAAAGGTAATTAAGCAAACATTAATAAGAAAATACATGATAAATCACAAGGTCATATAAATTTTAGACCCTGCTGTTTGCAATTGCTGCTGCTTATGCTTGTAGCAACTGCTGGAATTTAAGCAACTGCAATAGTAGCAACTGCTTATGCTGCATAAAAGGCAGCAGCTGCTGCCTTTACTGCATAGGCAGCAGCTACAACAACTCCAGCAGCTGTTTATGCTGCGACAACAATTGATACAACAACATTAATTAGAAATCTAAAATACGTAAGGATTCAAGTAATAAATCTACCAAAGGCAAAAGACCGATTATTAACGGCAGGAATGTGAAGCATGTGCCTAAGGATGACATACCCAAAATTTACTTTGCGACCCCGTAAAATACAATCTAATAATGCCACATCCAGACGCGTGACATGGTGAGCATGGCCGCCCGTAGGAGTGACCACATGCTAAAGTATGTTGTGCAGGATTTGAACTTGCGAACACAAATACTGGGCAAGAAATTTAAGATTACATATAGTATCAGAAATAAGAAGTGAGTATAATTCCAACCCTTCATATTTTGTTCTTATGATTGTATTTAGGTCAGCGACATCAAATTCAATTGGAATGCCAGCAACACTTGTGATCACTCTATTTTGTTTTTCAGTAGAAATATCCATGTTCGAGAAAAAGACCTTTACAAGATTGGGGTACGCATTCTCTGCAATATTCAAGGCGTTAGACCATTTCACACCATCAAGCAATTCCCTAAGCTTCTTATTACAAATAAAAAGGCTATCCATACAATCCATATTGACAAAATAAGAGGGTAATACCGGGCGGGGAATGAATTGGTCGTAGAAATAGTTTGCCATTGAAGCAATTGGAAAGTGCATTGAATTGAAGCCAGGAATGTCATCAGGGCTGTCAGTGGGGCATTGCCATTTTTTCTTACCCACATGCTTCCCTTGCTTCCCCCGTGAAGTTTCACCACCTGCCATGGAAACCAAAATCTTACTTTGAATAACAAATATTGTGTTTTGGGTCAAGATGAACCGATTAAATAGCACGCAAATGGGTTTGAAATTTCAGTAATATGAAGTGAACGAAGACTCAATTTTAGAGAAACAATCTCGGCCGAACCTAGGGTTCTTATTTGGGTTTTTTGGTGAAATTGGGTTAAAGAGTAACTAACTAATGGAATTTGGATGTATAAATGAAGAAAAATAATGAGGAGTTGTATATTTTGTCGTTAATGGCTGAAGAAGCCATGAATTTGGTGTGATGGTGAGAGTGGTGGTCGCAAGTTGAAGCTGAACAGTGAGGGAGACGGGTAACCATTTTATTAAAAAGGCTAGCCATTACAAAGTGTAATGGATTCTAGATCGAAAACAACTAGCTTTTTTAAAATAAGCGGCTAAATATTTTCAGGAAACATGCTCTCTAAAGTGAAAAGGGCTAGTTGTTTCCTACAAAGAGGCTAGCCTTTTTCATTCCAGAGAGCATGCCAAGTGAAATAGCTAGCCTCTTCTTTGAAAGACTAACCGTTTTCGGGAAATATGCTCTCTAGAGTGAAAAGGGCTAGTTGTTTCCTACGAACAAGCTAGCCTTTTTCATTCCAAAGAGCATGCCAAGTGAAACTACTAGCCTTTTCGTTGCAACGCTAACCCTTTTCGGGAAACATACTCTCTGGAGTGAAAAGGGCTAGCCATTTCCTACAAAGAGCTAGCCTTTTTCATTCCAGAGAGCATGTCAAGTGAAACAGTTAGCCGCTTTTTTTATACAGGCTAGCCAATTTAACTATACATGACATTTGAGCACAGTTAATTCATTTGTACACCAACATAGGCACCAACTAAATCCTTTCATTAATGGTGACATTAAATGCTTTTAAAACCCAACCCAGACACCACTAAGCTTTTTATTACATAGAAGAACTAACACATTTTCTTACTTGGAGAATGGGGGATGATCAACGCACACCATGACAACAACTTCAGATGTGGGAAGCATTTTTGCATGGGTTTTAGACCTCAATGATAACAAGTCATCGGAACAAGAAACTAGTGAAGCCCAAGATAACCCATTCAATGATAATGGGATGGAAAATTGGGCAAGTGCAGGTACATCACTACCTCCACAAACTAGCGATAGCAATGACTATTTTAGGGACATATCTGCTACAAGATCATCTACTGATACAACCTACACTATTCTCATAAAAAGTGAACTCATTCAAGTAGGTGTCAGATTATATTTTGATACTGTAAATGATGCCCACATATGGTATAAAATTATGCTAAGTCCGTTGGACTCTCCGTGAGAAAAAATGAGCTACGTCGTAATGGCAAAAGTGGTGAAGTAGCAAGTTAGTGGTGGGTTTGCTCAGGGTAAGGATATAGGCTAAAAAAATAGATCGAGAAAACAGACAAAGTCAGGGAACCGATGGGCATTACTCGTAACGGGTGTAAGACTGAACTTCAAGTGAACTACGACAAGCTGAAAGTGAAATACGTGGTAACTAAACTCATCGTTGAGGACACTCATCGCTTGGTTGAACAACATGAAACATAATTTCTTCGTTTGCATAGACTTGTCAATGATGCTGATTTGGCTCACGCAAAGGCGTTGCGACAAGTTGGTGTGAAAGTGTGCAAGTTCATGAATTACAAGTCTGATCAAGCATGAGGGTTCCATCATATTAGGTATATGGGTAAGGACATGTAGAACAGAATAGACGCAAGGCACCGTGCCCAAATTATAGCTACCAATATAGAAGGTGCCATTGAGTACTTATCTGCGACTGATTATGATGCTGGAGTGTACTTCAAGTATACACTAGATGAAGGAAACAGACTACGTAACTTGTTCTGGACTGGCACTGTTGCTCAGTACAACTACAAATAATTTGGAGATGTTTTAGCATTTGATGCAACGTATAAGAAAAATGTATACAACAAACATTTGGTCGCATTCATCGGTGTAAATCATTACAAAAGAACCATTGTTTTTGGATTTGTGATACTGATTGATGAAACTGTTGAATTATATGTATGGCTTCTACAAACTTTTTTGTCTGTAATAAAATTAAAAAAACCCACGAGTGTCATAACTGACAGTGATAAAGCTATGTCAAAAGTGATTAAAACTGTTATGTCTAGATGTGTACATCGACTCTGCTGTTGGCATCTTAAGAGGAACGCACAAGCAAATGTGAAGAGAGATGAGTTCACGTCGAAGTTTCGGCAGTTAATGTTGAATCCAATTTCGATAAAGGAGTTTAAATGACAATGGTTCTCTGTAGTCTATAATTTGGGACTGGAGCAAAACCCTTGGGTGGAAAAAATGTATACAAAGTGTGGAAAATGGGTAGAGACTTATTTAAAAGGTACATTTTTTAGCGGAATGCAAACCATACATAGGTGTGAGAGTTTGAATTCTTACTTACGTCGGTTTGTTGAACAAATGCTAAAACTATATGATTTCATTAGACAAATTCATTGTGCAATGTATTGCATTAGGCACAAAGAAGTCCAAGATGAGTTTGACACAAACCATACAGCCCTTGTTCTTATAATACATCTGCACAGCATTGAAAAACATGTGTTCAAAATATATACAAGGAATGTATTTCAGTGGGTTTGGACGGAGATTCTCAGTGAAGCCACACTGATTATGCTTGAGTGTGCCAAGACAAATGATTCCCATATTTATACTTTGACTAAATTTCAACATCGGGAACAAAAATGGATAGTGGTGTCTTATAACAAAGTAGTTGCAATTACTTGTTCATACAAAATGATGGAATCTGCAGGTATTCTATATAGGCATATATTTCACGTCATAAAATTGGAGCAATTAGTTCGCATACCATCAACTTTAATTCTTAGTCGCTAGACCAAGTCAGAGAAGGTGAGTAAAGTGATGAAAATGACCGCTGCAAGTCAGAGAAGGTGAGTAAAGTGATGAAAATGACCGCTGCAGCGTCACATCTCAATAAGGAAGTATAAAAAACAACGAAGTTTGGCTCACTATAAGTAGCATGTAGTAATCTTAGTCTTTTCGCCGCAAAGAATGAACAAAGTTGTATGATAGCATTAGACGAGATTCGACAGCTGACACTTCGCTTTAAACAAATACTTGCCGATGATGAATCAGGGAAACGAGCCAAGAATTGTATACTTCAAGCAGGTATGAAGTTGAAAGACCCAGTTAAGATGAACAGTAAAGGTTGCGCCAAAATCGTTAAACATGATAGGGCTAAAAATCGCAAATGCAGTCAATGTTTTCAGGTTGACCATACTAAACGGACTTGCCCGCTATATCTGCCAAAGGACATGTAGCCCAATGACCTTCACTGCATCATTGGCTGTATAGGTTGTGTATCGAGTGACAAACAGCCAAGGCCTTTTACTTATAATGTGTTAACACCAACTGTTTCGATGGCATCAAGCTCGCCAGGTTCCCCAAGATTTACGTTCGAGACAACTTGTCCTTGGAGGTATGACATCTCAGAAGGAATTGATGGCCATTACGACAGCAGTAACACATTTAGTATAACCTATGAAACTGATGAAAACACAGACTATAATTAGTGGCCTCATAATAACTTGTAAGTGATTTCCCATGATATATGAATTTGCTTGACTAACTTTCCTATGTTGTTTAACTAACTCAGATTTACATTGTGCACAGTTGAGGATGGTACACATCCTTGGAGGATGGGGGATGATCGCTAATGATACGCTTTTTAGATTTGAACCGAGGGGGCAGAACGAACTTATTGGAAGTCATTGATTTTATATTATTATGTATGAAGTGAACGATGTCAATGTAATAACATATTTTACGTACTTGGTGATAATAGCAGCATGTATTAATTATAACAACCCGTTGACCAAGAAAAAAATCAAAGCAGCCCTAAAAATCCCTTAACTAATTCGGATCATCAAAACAATGTACATGGAGCTTCTATCTACTCCAATTAGAAGCGCAATTTAGAAAAAAGTTAACAGTTGTGTATGAAATCAACAAAAAATTATCATAATTTATATCCACAATAGTTTCAGCCCTTCGCCTTAAATGAAGTTTTGTGCAACTGTTCTTATGACATTTTCTAGTGCAAGTTTTCACTGTTGATGCCAACTTCGATTCATGTATGTAAGTTGCAGCGTTACTGTTGTCTGCATTAGCCAACGCCAATGATTAATCGAATTGTTCATTGAACAGAGAGTCTATAAGCTGTAACGCAAACTACGCCCAAATATTTTGTGAGCCATGCTGCCAAAATAATTATGCAATATCATCATGTCAATGGCCCAACAACATTAGTAACATCAATGAAGATACCACATAAGACGAATAAGAAAGCATACCACAAATGATTTATTGGTGATGATTCCAGGAGTATCCATAAATTTGATGACGTAAACTCCACAATAAAAACCATTAAGTTTCCGAGGAACTCCTTCACCAGAGGCCACTAAAAATGACAAGAAACTCCAAGCTACTGAATATGTAACATCCACAACGCCATGAAGTATAGCATCCAACAAGTGTAACTATTTTCAAGTGAAATCAACATCACATGTATTAATAATACAATACACACAAAAGTAAACTCATCTTTTTTAACGAAAAATGGTTAGACTTACAATGCTATTCACTTAGATTTTTCGATCTTTTGTCCGTCGTGCGTCCGATAGTGGATCTCAGATCTCCGCCTGTTTGTCTTTAATTTTAACCAACAACAGTAACCAATGGTAGCCACCATAAAAAATGGGAACAAAGATCTATTTAAGAACAATTTGGGGTCATTTTTACCATACATAATATCGATGATAAGAAATAACCATTAAACCGAACACACATGCTACCGGATGGCACCAGTGCAAGTCATACATATAACATTTACATTATTGGGAAGCAGCCTTGAAACCTTCTAAATGTGCATTTTGTATTGTAGCAAGTTGCTACATATTCATGACATTAAATTCATATAAAATACTACTTAAATTATTGTAGTTAATTATGAGTAAGAGGATGTGAAATAAAAAAAATAGACAAGAATGAATCACTAACTACATATCTGGTTGGTAGGAACCAGCTGATTAGTTGCCCATGGCTTTTATATGACTCACGTCATGTGGGATAATTACTCATCATGCAAATAATCTAAACATAAGAACAATTATAATTTATTTTACTAACTACAATTTCATCAGTAAAGTAAAATTAAGAACAAACCTCCTCGTCAAGTGATGCATCGGGCAAAAGTGATAACAAGCTTCATCGAGTGATATCCTCATGACTTGATCGCACAATTATTTCATTGTACGTAAAGCACATGATATATTAACAAAATCAAATAACTATGACAACATATTTGCAAACAACTTGATGAGTGAGCGTAAATGCATTGTTGCTCTAGGCTAGTGCTTTTGTCAAATCCATACTGGAGCATCTTCAAATGATCGAGGGTCACCGGCTCATTCACGAAAAAAGGTTTTGTTCGGTATTTTGGCTTTAGACCACGTGAGACTTGATATACTGGGACAATTTGTACCGCCCTGGCTTTTGATTTTTGTATGGTTGAGGAGGGCGGGCCTAAAGATAGAGGATTAAAATCTTAGAACTGTTGAAAATTTTTCACTTATTGCACGGAAGACTACATATTTATTAAAAACAAAGAAAGAAGAAATATTAGACTAAATGTAAATTAGCTTTGACAAAATTTAACAAATTATTGGTGTATGTATACCTCATCTTCAAGTTCTGGTACCAATTTAGGCTTCATCAAGTCTTGTATTCATGCTAACTTTTCCTTTAGGACAGCTTCTTCATCAATGGATGTGCTGAGGTACACGACTTTTTGATCTTGAACTTCGACGAGCTTATGTTTTTCCGGTACTAGAGATGAAAGTGTGACAACCGTAGAGATAGGCGGGTGCATCTCCATATTCGGAGAGAAAAAGATTGGACCATCAGTTGCCTCGGCACCATTATATGTAAGAGGTGATTGACTATCATTAACGACATTCACTCATTCCTTACGAAAATATGATCGTTCCAACTTTTCTACTTTTTTCAGAAAGAGAGTCCATTTTCAAGGCCATTTTTTAGAAAAAAAAAAAGCACATCACTATTTCTTCTCATATGTTCCTCATTCTATTCATTACTGCTAATATGGCATGAAATGAATGTTGCCTTGCTACGTCACCATCATCCATTTGTCCTTCACTTTGAGCAACTAATTTCTCACATTGGAACTTGTGTTACTTATAAAAATTCATAAATAATCTATTCAATTTAATTAAATAACTACAAAACATCATATAATTATATAATGGAACAAACCACATTGCTCTCAAAGTCACCAAACTTTTGTCGCCACTTGAGAAATCTTTTTATTTCACTATCAGTCCATGTATTAAGAGGACATCCATTCTCAGCAAAAGAATAAAGTTGAATCTTAGTTGATGACATGTAGAACAGTTGCAAACAACAACAAATCGGTTAATATGAAAATAATGATCAATAATATCATAATCGTTTAACTAACGAGAAAACAAATTAGAAAATAAATCATACCATTAAAAACATAACGCATCCGCTCTTTGAGGAAATTTGATTTTCATTGAACTTTGAAACTCCTTCCCACAAGAAGTTGAAAGACCAGCTAGCCCAATTTTTGCTACGAATGTTACTCACGTCTTTTAAAGCATGAAAGTATGATTGATGTATGTGGCTGGAGTTTGACACAAAATAGTTCCAATTGCAAAAAGACTAAATAGAATACAGAAATCATCATCTGCATAACTATTTGTAATCCTCATCTGCATAACTATTTGTCTTTAATTTTTCAGCTAAACTACATATTGTGATGCCTTTCTTTCCTGAGCAATACTTGGCCCATAAGTCATTTACTTCACTGTCTTCGCTAACAAGCATAATCGGTGTTCCTCCGTCACCAACACCCATCACGCTTGTAAAAGTTTCCGGAGTAAGCTTGTATTCGATTCCATTAAGTGTTATGGACCGCCTATCTACATTACATTGTTTAACTAGCAATCTACATAAATTTTACCTAAGTTGTCGACATCATAAACCCAACAAGCTTCCGAAACCAATTTCTCTCATAGCATCCTGTTGTTCAATAGATAGAGAAGAACACTACCTCGAGATGGGTGATTACCCTTACCATAATTGTTCTCCACGATTGGAATCGATTCACTGAACAATCTACTAGGCAATCTCGAGTTAATTTCAGCATTTTCATTATAATGAATTCGACTTTCTCTTTCGAGCTAAGTTTTAACTATTTGTCACGTATGCACCATTTAACCTACACCAAAAAAAAAAATTCCTTGATCAGTCATCAACGAAACTATTAGTGAGTAGGCTGCAACACAAAAAAATTGTCTACAAACCATTTCATCCACCTTCACACCTTCCTCCTTCAACTTTTGGGATTCTATCTTGCTGTAGATAGAAAAATAATATAAGTTCTTTATATGTCAACTAAAATTATTGCACTATTAAACCAAAATCACTACAAAATGTAAACGAAAAAATTCAACGATGAATTAGTTACTTACAAGTAGTATATGTACGAATGCTTGCCTAGCCTCGGAGGTTCGAGCTTCTCAGGCTGAATATTAATGTCATCTGCGACATTGGCCTCACGCTTAACCATTATACTATGTACACTAAAAATTAAGTCCCCTATCAATACACACTAATAATGTCATATAACTCTCTTCACGAATTCTAAATGCATATAAATTATTACATAACCCAACAATATGCACTAATAAGATTACATAGTAAAAGTTGTAATTTATAACATCGTATTCATAAAAACAAAAAATCATATAGCCCAACTATAAAAGCAAAATTAGCTACCATCTTTGCTTATAACTTCATTCATAAATGCAATATCAATATAGATAAATCAACTAAGACAAGCATGAACATAAATAAAGAATTAGAACGACAAAAACAAATTTACATTTATTTATTATAGACTTTGATTATCAACACAAACCATACCATATTTTGTTAACACATTAAACAAAACACTCAATCAATAATTATAATAATACCAAACAAAACCCATGATACCCATGTCTCATTACCCTTGGTGGACTACAGAGATGGCCTAAGGACTCATAATAGGCTGACGAGAGCTGAGTGGGCTCTGAATCTGCAGCCGCAGATCATTGCTGCCAATGGAGATCAACCACCGCGTGTCATCGTTGGATCGCGCCACCGTTGATGGCCCTACTGAATCATGTCGTGAGGGAGTGACTGACGAGGAAGAGGGAGCCGTGAGGTGAGGGAGCAAGTGAAGAAGGAGAGGGAGCCGTGAGGGTGAGTGAAGAGGGAGGGAAGAAGAAATTGGTTTCCCGCGTGAGGTGAAAGCCCTTTTGTTTTTTTTTTTTTCCCACAAATATATATGGCTGGGTTTGATGTGTGTTGAAACCGGTTCTATAGGTTTCAGGTTTTGTAAAAAAAATTTATTATTTATTATTTAAATTCATCTCAACCATTGGATTCATTATATTGAATCCAACGGCCATTTTTTCTGCATGTATTCGATACATGCAGGTATTGTAGCATCATCCAACTGTTGGTACATAAATTAGTGACATTCACTTTACCCTTAAACTCCACGTTAGCTCTATTGAAGTACATTTTTTTTTGGGGTAAAAAAGTCAATTGCTTTGGCTACAGAATGATTCATGTGGAGTTTAAGGGCGGCGGGATGAATATCATTTTTTTTTTTAAAAAAAGAAAGAAACACAGGGAGATACTGATTGATAAATAGGAATGGCAATGGGGAGGGAGGGGAGGAGACCGACCTCCCTGTACCCATCCTCAATATTCTGCATATGTTTCTGTCTCGTCGTCCCAATAAAATTATTTTAGGAAATTCCCGTCCCTTCCCTGAATAATAATAGAGGATCCCCAAGTGTCCCCGATCCCCGAATAACTAATACATTTTTAGTTTTCAATTTTGATTTAATCATATTAAAATAAAATTTTAAATAAAAATAAAGTTTAACGATATATCTTACATTAACATTAATCCATTACAAATGTCACATTACAAAATACAAATCACCATGATAATTATCTTCATCAATCTTAATAATCCTACAATAAAAAAAAATACTTTTATATCAACATTGAGATAAATGAAATAGATATACATACTTAATCAATATTTCTAATGAAACTATTTGCCTCTTGTGCCTCTTGTGTCTCTTGTTCTTCCTCGAGGAATATGACAAATTGAGAGATAGCCTCAGGTTTCAAATTTAAAACAATAAAAATAATATAAGTAATGTAACTTCTAAGTGAAAATATTAATAATTATATAATATAATTATAATGTAAAATAAACCCATACTACCATTGTAAGCTCATAGCCAACTTTGACAACACATTAAAGGCTCTAATGTGCTTAAATGAAGCCTGTTATGGTACTTTACTACTGGTGTTAAAAGCTGATTCGGAAGCAACGATTGTAATTAGAATTGCCAAACTATCTTTAGCAATTCGCGCCAATAAAGGATACCTATGGGCATTTGTTTTCCATCAACTCAAAATATTAAAATCTTCCATCCGTGGCATATATTTCTCATCCAAATATTAATCTAAATTAGAAACAAAAGTTTAATAATATAATTATTTTGATACTTGTTATTTATACTAATATTTAATATTTTATAATTTACATTTTATTATTTATTTACTGATAATTGTTTTAAAAATAAATTAAAATAAAATTAAAATGGGGAAGTGGGAAGGGGATGGGGATTCCGCTTCATCCTTGTCCCTTCCCCGAATAAGAAACTAGGTAAAAAAACTATCCTCGTTCCTTCCCCGAATAAGACATTAGGTCAAAAATTACCCATGTACCCTCCCCAAAGGTCCCCTTCTCCGTGTGGATTTCTGTCATCCCTAATGATAAATATGTTTATTGAAAGTTTTATTTTATTTGTTATTTTTAAAGTTGTGTTAAATATATAATATATTTGTATCATTAATTAGGTATTAACTCATCACATTAACTTTCAGTTCCAGTTGACATGTAACAAGTGTTTATCAAACACTTTACAATAAACTATTGGGCAACCAAACAGAGCCTAGGTGCCTGGTGAAAATACCTGTCAAGTTGGCAGCGCGGCAAGTTTAAATTCATGGGAATTTTATTCCATTTGGCAACACTGTAACACCCTAGGCGAATCCCACATCGGCAAAGCACGTGAGAGATACTGGGTATATAAGGTGTGTCAACACCTTAATTGGTAAGACGCGTTTTGGGGTGTATGGGGACCCCAGAAACAAATCCGTGCGGGCCTTATTAAGGCCCAAAGCGGACAATATATTGTCAGGTCTAGATTGGGTCATGACAAACACGCTCGATATTTTTAGAAGATAATTATTACACATTACACAGTACGACAACTCTAGAATTCTGTGGAGTTCGATATGAATAGCTGAATCCGCAGCCAAATCAATAACCAAATGACACAAGTTTTGCTTGCCTATTCCAGTCAATTTGATTTTCTCCCAGATTGCCTTCAATCACAAATACCTATTTCCTAAATAGTAACATAACTTTAATCCTGTGGGCTTAGATCATAATCACTTCTGTATAGCATATGTCTAGGCTCGGTTTTATATTTCCTGTTTAGCCTCCAACGGCTAGCTCATTACTTGTATCCATGATTCAATAAAATTAAAGCAATTTCAGTACCAATATTAATTTCTTTAGATATTAAATTCTCTTATACATATATATGAGTCGTCTTGTTTTAATGGGGACGTCTTGATTTAATAAACTGAAGAGACAAGTGAAAAAAATTAAATAAATAGACTCCCATATGTTTTCCTTACCTTTTAAGTAACGACTCAAGATGGTAAAAGCATGCAAATGATTGATGGGCCAATTTAAGGCTAATTTTGGACAGAAAATGATTAGCTTTGAGGCCTTGGCCCAACTAGGACCAGCAATAGAATGATCTTCCGCGCAGTGAAATTGGCCTTACTTCAATTGTCACTAGTCAGCAGTCACGTAGAATTTTTTTTTTTTTTTTTTCTTTCATATAATATAAGATTTTTCATTCTGTTTAAACCAATCCAGTGCACAATTTTAAAGTGTCTCGACATTGGTAGATTAGGGCTTGCTTTTATATGCGGTATAGTTCCCCTATTCCACCTACACACACTGATACACACACACATATATATATCTGTCTATATTGTTTTAATTCCCAGTAACACAAACCCTTTTCGTCATAATAAGTGATTTGTTCAGTTTATTGTCTCAATATGTTGCGGAAATCACTCCAAAGCATTTAAGGGGATTATTTACTGCACTCAATTAATTAATCGGGTACGTACTTTATTTTATTGAAGGTCTTCTTTTAACATATTTTGTTAAAGATTCATAGTCCCTTTTCAATTAGGTGACTAAATGCTGAGTCCATTTTCACAGTTATTGAAGGGATTCTGACTAAAGTTGTTTCTTTTCTATAGGCATATGGTTCTCTTGTCAACTGGGGCAGCTTGGCCGTCATAGGTCATAATTCTACATAGTGATCTCCACTGTGTTATTGTTTTAATACACAAATTAAATGGTTTTATATGTGAATTTAATTTTGTAGGAGTTATATTACTGCACTGGTATAATAATAACACAACTGCCGGGACTATTTTTCATTCCAAGGTCCTCCAGGTGGCTGGCTGGTAAACTAGTAATATAATATTTTCATTTTTTTTTATTTTTCTGTCTTTAATTTTCAGGATTATACAGACTTCCCTCAGCAGATGTCAGGAAATGGATTTCTGAAATTGTTCCAGCGGAAATATGTTCATTCACTCATTGGGAGACTTAGAGATTATTTATCCATTATCCTGTGGTCAGTTAAAATCTTTTATATGCCTTTCCTGACTATCTGGAGGTGTCTGTGACTTTCTCTCCCATGAAAGTGCTATTTTTTATCTTTAGGCCAGTTAAATTTTTTTATATGCCTTTCCCGACTTATATAAACATTTCATTGGAAAAAGTTAAAAAAAAAAAAAAAATTTCAGGTTGGAGTTTGGACTCAATGTATTCCAAAGATTTGTAGGTGTCTGTGAATTTCTGTCTAATCATTTTAATAATTCCTATAATTGATGAAAATTAAAGAAACGAACAAGTTATTTAGACGTATGAAACTCTTATTATTAATTAAACTCAAATGACCATGGATGAAAAGTGTATTGAAAACTAGTCGAGCTACACTAATTGCCAGAATAAATTATTTTAACATGTAGTACCAACATGTTTTTCCATTATTGATTTGACAAAGGGTTATGATTAAATAGAATTTAGGCAAAATCTTGGTCCAGCTCCACCGTGCACTTTGCAGGCACATAAATTAATTTTGTAGAGGGTTCGTAAAACAAACAATGGTCCACGGAAACAAACTGTCTTTGAATTTTTGGACAACTGAAAATTGTCAACGAGGATACACACTTGAAAGAGTAATCTCATTAATAGAGCAAAATTTAGAATCTGATGAAAAGAATGGACCAGAACTAGCAACCATTCGGCCAACAGAAAATGCAGGCTGGGTTGGTGGAGGAAGTGTTATTGTATCACTCGCCAACATTACAACCACAGATGACATGCTAGGTCTGCGGGCTGGGTCTTCCTGACCGCACAACAATCCAATATGTATATATTTCAGAAGTTCAGCGCCCACGCATGACTGCTTGAGTACTGGATCCATCAGCTCCAGAGCTTCTCCTTTACACCATAATTTCCATGTCTGAAATGTCGCGAACAAAGATTAGTATCCTATCATTAATCATCGAGAAATCATTCTTCCAAATGAGTGATAAAGATAGTTGCATACATGCATGTTCTCAAGTATGAACTAGTTCAAACGGTAAAATCTTTTGAGTCAAAAGAAGAGATCTTTCAATTACCAATCATGTTAAGACTAAACTAAAAAAAGGCCGCATACATAAGTAAGGAGGCTGTGACCGTCCTCCGAAAGATAAAATCCACTGTTCCTTTTTCCACTTATAATCTCTAGAAGAAGAACTCCGAAACTAAAAACATCTGATTTTATTGAAAATACTCCTTCCATTGCGTATTCGGGTGCCATATATCCACTGTTGGAAATAAATGTCAAATAAATAAATGAAGTCAATCAACGCACATTATTTTAGATAAATTCTCAGTACTTAGTATGTGGTAAAATAGATTTGTACTTACTATGTTCCAACAACTCTATTAGTATTAGCTTCATTTTGATTGCCGCCAAAGATTCTTGCCATTCCAAAGTCTGATATCTTGGGGTTCATCTCATGATCCAACAAGATATTACTAGTTTTAAGATCTCGATGAATAACCCTGAGTCGAGAATCCTCGTGCAAATACAAAAGGCCTCGAGCAATTCCATTAATGATGCATATGCGTCTTTTCCAATCCAATTGTGCACCCCTAGTTGAATCTGAAAACCAAGGGAAAAGCACAATATGCACTTGAGTACTTTTTTTGTCATGCTTAATCTTTAAGGCGAGAAAGAAATAGAAAAAGTTATTGATTCGTGAAATTTTAATTTTATGTTGATTGATTTGATCATGTGTTGAGGAAAATTCTAAGACTCTTATCGATAATTATCTGTGGGATACAACTGAAAAAATAATTATTTATATCATATACTATTATAAATGTAAAGATGATATAAAATCTTTAAAAACTCAACACATATTAGATCAAGCTTTGGATCTAGATTCATTACTTGTGCTTGTTAGCTACTTCCCACAGACAATACATACCATAATAAATGCGTGTAATTGAAAGGCTTCATATGACATAAAATCAACCCAAAATCCTGCTCACAAGTTAGGAATCTAGAAGGGAAATATGGTGCACCAAGATCATTAATTTAAGCTTTTATCCCAGCGTCACGAATATGGCAAAGCACCTGAACCTAACGTCACGAATCCGTTTTATTTGCAGAACTTAGCTACCAGCGGCATGTGAAAATAAATGTAACCAAGACTGAACTAGATTTAGAAAGTTTTAAGAGGCAAACCAAAAAGGAAGAGATCAAGGCTTTTGTTGGGCATATATTCATAGATGAGCAGCAGTTCATTTCCATCTAAACAGCATCCCAGTAGTCTCACAAGATTTTTATGTTGTAATTTGGCGATTAAAGTAACTTCATTCTTGAACTCTTGTCGCCCTTGGCCGGATGATCTTGAGAGTCTCTTTACTGCAATTTCCTTCCCGTCCGCTAATATACCCTGGACGCAAATTTATATTGTTAACAAAACAAAAATCTAAATCGCTGGTTTGAGTTACATTCGATCAATACTTCCCATATCAAAATTCATTTGGTCAATATACTTTTTTTCAGTTGTTTTCCCTGAAAGTGAGCAATATGCAAATTCATGATTGTTGGTGAAATACAGATACACATTATAAGAATCTAATAAAAGCGTTGAATGCATGGGGAATGGAGAAGATTTGTCCACAACTCAAAGCACCTGGTCTGACAACCAGTTGTCATGAACTCACATGATAGAACTCAAATCTTACAAAACCGTTGTTAAGCGTAGGATATCTTGGGGTTGATGTTGTGCGCGCGAAATGCGGAATCAAGCGCACCAAAAAAATTACTGAAAAATAAAGGACACAAGAATTTACGTGGTTCGGTAATTAAACCTACATCCACGGAGGCAAGAAAGAATAATTGTTTATTTAACAATTAATAGAATACAATATTTGAGTAACGAATCTCACTTCCTAGAAACCCAAATATACCTAGTACTCTCACACTCTGCAGGAAAGATAAATTCCCCAGACACACTTCTCTCACTTCTCTCAAAAGCTTAGAAACTTATAAGCTTAACAATTTTGGGATGATTTCAAATGAATGAAATCCTTAGCTATTTATAGGAGAAATGAATTACTATGCAAAGAATAAAATAATTAAAAATATAATTTTTAATTATTATTATTTTCCAAATCCATCCCCTTTGTCCATTCTTTCTTTTCGGCTTGAAAAATCTCTACAATTGTTGGTGTAACCAACAATTTGTTGAATCGTGCTACCAACCTTGAAATTGGCAAGCTCTTCTTTGACTTTTCAACAATTCTCCACCTCGGCGAAGATTTGTTCAAATCTGAGCCGACTGACAGCACGGAATTAACCACAGGGCCTTGAGTCAGAGGACACGCTCTAACACTCATGGCATTACTGGTTTAATTGCTTAAATAAATTAAAGCAAAGTACCTTGTACACAGGGCCGAAACCACCTTCTCCAAGCTTATTTTCATGAGAGAAATGGTTTGTAGCCTCGAGTGCTTGACCTAATGGGAAGATTGGGAACTCTTGATGAGATCCCTCTTGCGCCTCTCCACCTAATGTATCGTTTGACTCGTCGTCCCCAATTCTACCTTCTCTCGTATAAAGTTCTTGTTTTTTTATTGCTTTCTTCGCTGCAAGACATATTAACTTTACTTTCTTTTTGGGGAAAAAAATAGATGAAAATGTTTCATTCTCTTGTCGCAAGTATAATTTTCCGATAATTTCATATTAGTTTTGGAACGACGTTGAAATCTGAACCTCAGGAATTATTCATTTTGGGGAAATTGATCAAATTTCCTTGCTGTTTTAAATTAATAAATTAATTAATCATTTTTCTTTTGCTTTAAAGTTAATCAAAACCCTTCTGTCATTGAAAAAATATCAGCTATCAATTTCTTTCTTTATTACTGTTTTATCCCTGTGAACTCCTACTTTGTTCAGCAAAAATTTCTAAGGCTTTTTTTTTTTTTGAAAAAAAATTGATGGATTTTGCAACAGTGGTGGTGAAATGATTTGGATCGATAAACAGTAGGAGAGTTTAGATCACTTTCTGTAACAATATTATTTTGTAGAGACAATAGGAATTGAGAGGCGCAAAATGTCAAAAACAAATTCTCCTTTTTTTTATATAACATATTTGTGAAAAGACAAAACAACCTTTGGAAAAATTCATTATTACCTTTATTTCTTCTCCTCCTGCACCAAAAAAAAGAACCCAACAGTATGAATAGAGTAATTGTTGGTATAATTGTGCCAATTGCAATCCATGTTGCTTTCTTTCCTTTGCCTCCTAGATACCAAAACCACATACTTGTTATTTTATTTTATTTTATCCTTCTGAAGTATTTAAAATTAGTAATGCAATAACTACAGATTTAAAGAGTGGCTATCTATCGAATTTGATTTATCTTAAACCAGGGATTGTATTACATTCTCACAAAAGAGTTCGAATAATTTTAACGAACTTAATTTAAAGGATAGTTATCAAATTTGATGTTAATTTCTAACGTGAAGAATGAAATTCAAAATTAGTTTACCTTTAGAGCTTGTTACAGAACTAGGAGACGGCGGAGAAAAAACCGTAGGCGGCAGTGTCCCGATCGACATATCATTATAAAACTGGTACAGCTCATATCGGAAGTTGCAACTGGGATACTGTTGAAAAGTCAGAAGCCAATGCCAACTTTGCAACAGCTAGCATGCAAACTTTGGAGAAGCAAAATCAAATTGAATTTGTAAGCCGAAAAGAAAGAATGGAAAAAGGGGATGGATTGAAAATAATAATAATAATTTATTATATTTTCAATTATTTTATTCTTTGCATAGTAATTCATTTCTCCTATAAGTAGCTAAGTATTTCATTCATTTGAAATCATCCCAAAATTGTTAAGCTTATAAGTTTCTAAGCTTTTGAGAGAAGTGAGAGAAGTGTGTCTGGGGAATTCATCTTTCCTACAGAGTGTGAGAGTACTTAGTATATTTGGGTTTCTGGGAAGTGAGATTCATTACTCAAATATTGTACTCTATTAATTGTTAAATAAACAATTATTCTTTCTTGCCTCCGTGGATGTAGGTTTAATTACCGAACCACGTAAATTCTTGTGTCCTTTATTTTTCAGTAATTATTTGGTGCGCTTGATTCCGCATTCCGCGCACAACAGATACATCACTCTTCCTCCTATCTTAATGCTACAGCATCCGTTCAAGGGTGAAATAGCTAAACGAAGACAGCTGCTACAGTCATCTCTTGACAAGTCCGGCGTGCACTGAACGAGGCTGTATAGCGTTTGAGAGGCTGTATAATTTTTCTTTACGGTCGCAAACATTTTGGTAGTACTTAGAGCCTGATTGACTGCTTCGTTCATCGAATTCCACACGAACTGGTCAAATGATCGACTTGGAGAATTTTCTACATTCCATTGGGAGAGTCTGACCGAGATGTCCAGGACTGAAAAGAAAGAAATGTTCAAATAACGTAAAAGGCACTCTTCGTACCCAATTGTATTCTCCTTTCCGGAAGGACAGAGTTGGGCTGTATCTGAGGTAGCAACACTGACACAATTTTGGCAGGTTTCCGCACCGAAATCACCACGGCAGAGAAAGAGACCGTAGACCTTGTTGGGTTCATGGCCTGTAGTAGTGTTGTAGAATCCTTTGGAGAATTTGTCGCTGCTGCCGGGGGTGGCGTTAGACCGAAGATTAGAGAGCAGGAGATTGAGGTTGGATTGGTAAGCGCTGTTTGGAGTAAAATTTGTGCTGGGGCAATTATGATAAATGTAAGTAGGCTTATCATCCGCCTTTGTGAGGCTGATTTGAACGCTTAGCGCGGTGACAAACACGAGGATCACATTCATATTCGTCTTGCGGATAGATCAATTTATTTATTTTATTATATCACCGGCCAGTTCTTTTCCTTTTTCTTTTCACTCCGGTTGCTTTGTTTTGTTTCTCTAATGTTCCTAGTCATAATTATCTGACACCTAAGAAATTTGACACGGGGATGAAGATGCGAAGGAGACTCCGATACCCAAAAGTCAATAAGTTAAGTCCTCGCGTTTCTGTGCGCGCGTGGAAAAAGAAATGAAGAATATCTCGGTCCTATTTACGGGAAGTTGGAAGAACTCTGGTGACTCATTTATTTTAATAATAATAAAAATATAGAAAAAAAGGAGAGGGAATAATAGAGGCTTCATTTCTCCTCTTTGTCACCCCATTCTTCAATTAGAAGTGAAGCGTTGAGTGAGAGAATTAAATTATTTTTTAATAAGCTTTTGAGTGATTAGTGGATAAAGGATTGAGTGTATGGGTAGTTGTTGTTGTAAAAATACTAATGCTATTAGTGTCAATGTGCAAGTGTACACAAAAAGTAATAAAGTAATAAAGTAATGAGTATTCAAGATCGTCTACACAGGAATTGATGTTATTAGATTTGCTACAGCAATCTCAACAGTGCAGATTTTGTGCTAAATTAAAATAAAACACTTAGTGAAACTATTATACTAATTAAAATAAAAGCACAATAAATAAAATGCAACAAAATAAATTATCACGTCAAACTCAAGAATAAAACCAATGAGAATATAGAGTAGTTGAGTAAATAAACTCTCTTTATGGTATTGACTATTTTTCTAATGTTTGACTCGATTGCTGCAGCATTTGCTACAGCATTGGGTAGAATCCTTATGTATCATCAGCCGTCGCATGTTGGATATCTTATATCTATATGCAACCTAAGAATGATCAGTTGTTATGCCAACATAAGATATAGCATTACACGCTTAAGTTCTATTTACCCTACAAAGTGAATCCCTATGTCTAGTTCATCACTAATTTTAGATTAAGCATGACCCTTTTGGGATAAGTTAAACTCAATCCATGAAACTCAATCTAAAACCAAGTATTGCTCTGATATGTTCCACTAAGATATGCTCTTTTGCGGCTATCTCCTAACTTGTATCATTAAATGGGCGATCAACCGAAATGATGAATAAAAATAAATACTATTAAAACAAACTGCTACAGCAAACATGCAGCAACACATATATTCAGTCAATAAACCATTAAGATTGTTTATCACTCAACCACAAATAAATTTAGTTCATGGTTTGCAAAAGAAAAATAAAGAATAAAGTTTCAGCCATGAAACACATCCTCATGAGTAAATAGAAAATACGAAAACAAGAGAAGGATAAGAAGGATTGAGCTCCCAATTGATCTCTGCAATTTTTTCTCTTGTATAGCCCTTAATCTCTCTCTTGAATCTTATTTTTCTTTTGTTTCTTTGTGCTTTTCTCCTTGGGTGATGGCCTTCTCTTTTCCTTATGATGTATGCTTCTTTTATAGTTGAAAATTAGGGTAAACAGAAGCCTAGGTCGCGCATAAGTCAGATTAGGAAACTGCAGAACGCAATTCTGCAATTATCCCATACAAAATTTTTTCTGTCGTTGTTCTAGGATTGCTACAGCAATATCTACAGCAACTGCACTGTTCCAGATTTATTTCAACTCTTTTGTAGCCATGTTCTTTCCTTATTTTTGCAAGCTTATTACATAACATTCCTTCCATGAATTATAAGCTTCTGAAAACCTACAATTATGCACACAATTTGAGTAAAAATTACTTTAAATCGAGCAAAACTTATTAAGATTGACTAAAATGATTATTTATGCAAAATGTAACAAAAAATGCAATAGAAACACAATTTTACTCTCTAAGTAGTATTGATTTAAGTTTAAAAGTGTCATGATAACTCTCATTTCATAGAGTTATCACACCCCTAAACTTAAACCATTATTTGTCCTCAAGTAATGACAATAACACTAACACTTCAATCACACAATCATTCAATAAATAACTTAGCTCTGTCATCAAATTTGTAAGGATTCTTCAACCCTTAGATCACATTCTTAATCATGCAAAATAGCCATAGTAGTTTAGTTCTAGACTTAGGCTTCATTCTATCCAGAGTGTGTGTGTGCCACTTTGATCAAGTTCCAGAGGTGCTACAGTATTACACAGACATATAATTTAAAGATAGAACACAAATATATTCACACATGAGGGAGTAGAATTCACAAATAAACTCAAACTGTGCTACAATAATTATACTTTTTTTTTTTCAGTTAAACCCTTCAATGCAACATTGAGCTTTCATGTGAGTGCCCATCACTTGTAATGACGACACCTAATTACTTACTCAAAGTACATGTCAGAGTTGCTGCAACAACACATCCAGGATGTTATATCTAAGTCTTACCTTTGGACGCCTTTGACTCAAGGCTGAACATGGGGCTAATGAACAGACCAGGTTACTCAGTATCCTAGGCAGCGGACCTCTTTATTTTCCATTCCTTCATCACCATTTTTTTTTACCTTTTTTTTAATTTTTTTATATATAATTGTTGCAGCACTGCTCATAGCTCTTGTTGCCTTTGGACTCAAGTTTGCATATGGGGTGCATACTCAACCCTAGTTACTCAGCAACTTAAACCATTGGAGCAGAATTTATTTCATAACAAGCACAGTTCAACAAAAAATTTCCCTCAAACTTGAGATATTTTCTACTCTTTTTTTTGTTTTCCTGGCTCTGCTACAACATTCTCATAAAACTCAACCAAACTCTAAGTGTCAGGACATAATTTCAACTTCCATCTATAATTATCTCTACTTGTCATTCTCATAAATATTAAATAACACTCAATTTATCTTCATTAGGTTTTCAAATCCATACACAAATATTAGATAACAGAGCTTCACACAACACACAACACAAACATAAACACATGTACTTAAAAACACAACCCCTCCAAACTTGAGTGGTGTTGTGCCCTCACGAGCACACAAAACAAAACCACATGAACCAGACATGCATACACTAAATAAAAGGACATGCAGAATGAATTAGAAAATTAAAACTAAATGAAAGAAAAGTTTTGCAAAAAGAAGTAAAATAAACTAGCGGGTAAGGGTACTTCCTTATTGCTGGAAGCACTGCTACAACATAGGATGTAAAGGGTCACTTTTTCTTTGATATACTTCTCAAACGCTCCTTATCATAAAATCTTATCAATCCATTTGCTACTGTAAAAGCAAGAAATGCCTCTGTTGTTTGAGAATCTTCTGTTATATATCATGCAGTAAATGATGCTGCAACAATTCATTCATGCTTTTTTTTTTTGCATTTTTTGGTTTTTTTTTTTTTTTTTTTTTTTACATGCTGCAATTTAACACAAAGACATAAAACAATAGATGCACACTTAAAATAACAACAAGAAAAATTCAATAATTTAAAAACTAAATTTAATGCTTTAAAGATTTAAAACAACTTCCCTTATTGGGTTGCCTCCCAATTAGCGCTTGATTTTAAGTCTTTCAGCCTGACCTTTCTTGTTTCCTCAACCTGGATCCTTCAAGAACCGATCCTTCCTTAGGTTGTTCACATCATCTCCCATATAGTGCTTCACTCTTGGCCCATTAACCTTGAATTCTTGTTGGTCTGGAGTGAATTCCCTTTGCTGGATTTGCCCGTCAATTTTGAAGGGTTGCTTCTCCCCTGACCATGCTATGTTAGCTGCTCCATGATCTTCATCATCGAGTTCTTTAATTGTTATAGTATTGATTTCTTTCTTATTGCAGCAACTGTGTAATCTTTCTATTACAACAAGGTTCACAACACTTATAAAATTACAATCTTCAATCTCATTGGGACTCTTCATGGCATCCAGCACATTGAATGTAACTTGCTGGTCATTCACCCTCATGGTTAATTCTCCTTTTGGAACATCAATTAAAGTCTTTCTCGTGGCTAAGAAAGGTCTCCCTAGAATGATTGGCACTTATTTGTCTGCCTCAAAGTCTAGCACAATGAAATCCACTGGAAAAATAAATTTATCCATCTTCACCAACACATCTTCAATCTTTCCTTCTGGATATGCATGAGATCTGTCAGCTGAAATACTAACTAGGCAATCCAAGAGGGGGGTGAATTGAGATTTTAAAATTTAAGCTAAGAAAACCACACAACAATCCAATCTAATGCCTTAATAAATTCGAAAACAATAAATTCAATGAAAGCACAATAATAAATGAGTAAGGGAAGAGAAAGCAAACTCAAGGATTTTTACGTGGTTCGGCAATCCCCGCCTACGTCCACGCCTCCAAGCACACCGGGCTTGAGGATTTCACTATCCGAGCCTTTCCAAGGCTTCAAACGTTTACAATTAACTTCCAAGGTGTCAATGAACCTTCACAACAAGAGATTATCCCTAATCTCTTAACCCAAGTGTATCCCAACACTTACAATCTTTTAACTTAATTTTACAAAAAGGATTACAAATGAATCTCTCTTACACAATGTGTTTGATCACAAGTGAAAGCTCACTGTGGGAATGAATGTGATGAATACAATGATTTAAAGCTCAATGAAAGTTGTATTCTCAATATTTTGCTCAATGATGATCGTTGGAATTCTTCTTGTTTGAATTTGAATGAGCTTATTTATAGATGGAGCTGAAAACTAGCCGTTATTGACTTTCTGCACACTGTTGGATCGCCGTTAACTAGATGTCGGATCGCCGTTTGACTGGTCAATATGACCGTTGGGCTGATTTTCAAATTGTCGGATCGCCGTTATCTAAATGTCGGATCACCGTTTAGGTGCATAGGCTAATCTTCAGTTCTGTTCGATATCGGCGAGCCGTTTATCAAAATTGTCGGATCGCCGTTTAGGTCCAGAGGCTAATCTTCAATTCTGTTAGATGTTGGCGAGCCGTTATCAAGATGTCGGATCGCCGTTTTCTACAGCGACTGCTATAGTGAATTATTTTGTAAAATAATAGTTTGAGCCCAAAACTTTATATAACTGTACTATAGCCCAAAACGTTATACATTTAGCAAATAAGTCCAATTTCAGAATTTCTAAATAATGCTTACTATTCCCAAAACTTTCTGAAATTATTATATAGCCCAAAATGCTATGAATACTTTTCAAATAAATCATTCTCCAAAATTTCAAGTAATACTTGTTGATTTCAAAGTTTTCAAAACTCTTTCAATTAAACCATAAACTTGAAAAACAAATAATTTCATAAAATCATTTTTCCATTAAATATAAAACCTTTAAAATGTGATAATAATGATTTATTTAAAATAATTTGATCTTTTAAAAACTTAATCATTCTTAATCTTGTTTGTTATCATCAAAATCAACATTATGGATACATATATGCTAACAATCTCCCCCTTTTTGATGATGACAAACCTTGAATGTATTTAAAGAATGATTCCACAAATTGCTTCCCCAAAATATAATCTTCTCTTACAATTTGCCAAGTAACTAAATTAACAAATTTAAATACATGCATTTTTCTCCCCCTTCATCATCAAAAAGAAAACTTAATTGGCAAAGAAAAAGAGTAGCAAATTTTTATAAATTTAAAAACATGTATTCTTCTCCCCCTTCATTATCAAAACGAAAACTTAAAGGAAAAGAATAAAAGTAGCAAATTTGTTACCCATGTTGTCCGAGTAGAAATTTTGATAGAATTTTCCCTTAACAACAAGCATCACTTCAAATACAAGTTTAGTAATATTACTCCCAAATTATTATAAATCATGATACAAGCCAACTTCCTACACAAATCATCACACAAAAATATCATGAACCATTATTCCATCAATTACCAAGTCAACAACTGATAACATCAATTTATCATATAAAACACCCATGTAATCAAATCATCATCATATCTCAAAATCATCAAGTCCTCACCATAATCACATATCAATTATCAAAACAATTACTCAAAATGCATATTATTCTCCTCCTTTTGACAACATCGAAATGATATATTATTTTGTCTCCCCCTTTGGACAACAAAAAAGTTCAAAATGCATATTATCCAAAATCATATTATATGCTCCCCCTAAATATATGGCCAATTTAAAATTTTAATCGAAATAATTTTATCCAAAAATATATCATATTTATCTCCCACTTCATCGTAAAAAAGAAAAGATAGATAGATGCAATCGAAACAAGATCATCAAAAATAATTCGATGACGATATTACCCATTTTGTGAGAGCAAAACTTTCGGCAAAGTCTCTCCTTAAAAATGAACAAATCCTCAAATACACAACATGGTTAAAAATACTTCCATATAAGCTTAAACAATTATAACAAACCAACAACTCCATCAATTCATCAAGCAACACACATATAATCATCAATCATCAAAATCATCAAGAAATCAATTTTAATAGTATTAATAACATTATTAGAGATATTAATAAATTTCATCATCCTAAGTTCATGCCGAATTTTTGAAAATTGTTCTTCGCAAAGAGTTTTTATTTGTTTACCAAATTAGCATGCAAAAGTTATAAGAACATATTATCAAATATCCAAGCTCCATAATTATTAATCACATTTTAGAAATCAAGACAATTAAACTTATCAAAGATCTAATGTGACATTTCAATATAACTTAAAAAATCTTATATACTTTTTCGATATCATTTAAAACAAGTAAGGCATATTCAACAATGCATCAATAAAGTACAAAAAATGCATTCATTCACTAATCATAGATTGCATAAGATCAAAGCTTCATTAAATACAATGTAATCATCAATGCACATTCTTTATCATCAAAACTTAAGTAAAACATAAGTACATAATGACAATATAAGATCATCAAAATCAACATAGCTATTAAGAAAAGCCATCATTATAAGTAAGAACAAGTGATCAAATTCATAAGTGCAATAAGTCATTTTTGCGAATTTTATAAATAATATAACACAATTAATGGCATATGAATTCACACATACATAAGAGATGGACAATGATAATAGACAATTAAGAAGATGAAATCAAAGACCATACAATCATCAAAATCAAACAAAGACATCATGATAAATCACTCAATGTTATACAAAATGATAATTCCATCATGTAAACATACAAGCATACTTTCACAAATTCATTTATCATGATTCATTCAACAAAATTAATATGGCAAGAATTGTTACCAAAACAATTAAATCATCTTGCCTCATCTTTTTCTCCTAGATCATACTCAAGTGATTATCCTCACAAGATTTCATCAAGGAACTTCTCCACCATTCCTTGATTGTGGTACCTACAAAGAAAATAGTCACGTTGTGTCCTTTGGTACCCAAAATACTATTGGGTCCTTGAGTGTTAGCAATGGTTCCTTTTGGAACCCAAACACATTTTACTCCATAATATACTTTTCTTTTAATAGGACAACCAAACTTCATGTGACCGTTTTGATTACAATAATGACATACAACTTGATTGTTAATAGATGTACTCTTCACAAAGTAATTCTTATAATACTTTTGTTTCAAATTTGGCTTATAACCAAGTCGTCTTTTATCAAACACACATTTTTGTGAATTAATCAAGTTATCCAACATCTTTTATCCATTTGTAAATTTTAAAACAATCTCATTTAACTCATTGATCTTCTTCTTAAGCATTTCATTTTCCTTTTTCAAGTCATCTATGTGATATTCTAGATGCTCATGTGAAGTGCTAGGTTTCTCATTTGATAATGCAACTCTATCATGCAATATTTTATTCTCTAATTCTAGGCATGTAATCTTTGCACATAGAGATTCATTTTCATTTTTGAGCTCTACCATTTTCTTTTTAAAACATGCATTCTTTTTACCAATTTTCATCCACTCATCATGCAATTCTTTAAAAGCATCATGTAATTCATCATAAGTAGGAAGATCATTTACCTCATCAAGTTCATCATCCGATTCATCTCCAATTGCCATAAGAGCTAGATTTGTCATTTCTTGATGCTCTTCATCATCACTTGTTTCCTCCTCGCTATCATCCCATGTGGCTACCATTGCTTTCTTCTTGAGCTTGTTGAGAAGAGGGCATTCCGATCTTATATGGCCAGGTTTCTTGCACTCATAACATTTGATTACTTCCTTATTCTCTTTTCGGTTCTTGAGGTCTCTAAATTTTCTTCGCTCACTGGATTTCTTAAAAAATTTTCTGAACTTCCTAGCCAGCATATCCATCTCCTCCTCATCCAGCTCGCTTTCCTCATCACTCTCATATTTCGAGGCTTTGAGATCAATGCTTTTCTTCTTCTCCTCATTGCCTTTTTCGGCTGCCAAGTCTTCCTCATAAGAAATAAGAGAACCAACTAAATCATCAATAGGTAAGATATTTAAATCTTTGGCTTCCTCAATGGCCGTCCTTTTTGGTCTCCATTCCTTAGGTAGCGACCTAATAATTTTCTTAACTTTCTCGCTATTTGAAAAAGTCTTTCCTAGGGCTCCTAGAGTGTTCACTATGTCCGTAAATCTAGTATACATAGAATACACACTCTCATTTTGTTCCATTTGGAACAATTCATATTGCCGAGTGTAACTACTAATTTTAGACTCTTTTACTTGATTCGTGCCTTCATAAACAACTTCAAGTTTGTGTAAAATTTCATCAGCACTCTCACAACTAGATACTCTATGAAATTCTTCCTTATCTAGTGCACAAAACAAGGCATTCATAGCTTTGGAATTTAGAGTAGCTTTTCTCTTTTCCAATTCATTCCATTCCTGTGAAGGTTTTGGAATATCTTCCCCGACTTCATTTTTAGTCAAAGGCATAAAAGGACCATCACACTGTCGGGTCGCCGTTAACTAGATGTCGGATCGCCGTTTGACTGGTCAATATGACCGTTGGGTTGATTTTTAAATTGTCGGATCGCCGTTATCTAGATGTCGGATCGCCGTTTAAGTGCAGAGGCTAATCTTCAGTTCTGTTCGATATCGGCGAGCCGTTTATCAAAATTGTCGGATCACCGTTTAGGTCTAGAGGCTAATCTTCAATTCTGTTAGATGTCGGCGAGCCGTTATTAAGATGCCGGATCGCCGTTTTCTACAATAACTGCTACAGTGACTGCTACAGTGAACTATTTTGTAAAATAATAGTTTGACCTCAAAACTTTATATAACTGTACTATGGCCCAAAACATTATACATTTAGCAAATAAGTCCAATTTCAGAATTTCTAAATAATGCTTACTATTCCCAAAACTTTCTGAAATTATTATATAGCCCAAAATGCTATGAATACTTTTCAAATAAATCATTCTCTAAAATTTCAAGCAATACTTGTTGATTTCATAGTTTTCAAAACTCTTTCAATTAAGCCATAAACTTGAAAAATAAATAATTTCATAAATCATTTTTCCATTAAATATAAAACCTTTAAAATGTGATAATAATGATTTATTTAAAATAATTTGATCTTTTAAAAACTTAATCATTCTTAATCTTGTTTGTTATCATCAAAATCAACATTATGGATACATATATGCTAACATCAGCAAGTTGTAAAGTCACTGTTGTTGGTCTACATTCACCAACTCCCAATTGCTTAAATACTGATAAAGGCATGAGATTGATGCTAGCCCCTAAATCACAAAGTGCTTTGCTACTGTATTTAGTGCCTATGGAGCATGGGATTGTGAAGGTTCCTGGATCCTTCATCTTCTGTGGTATCTTACTCTGAAGCATTCGGCTGCTCTCTTGTGCTCAAGCAACTGTTTCAAACTCTCCAAGTCTTCTTTTCTTTGTCAAAATATCCTTAAAAAACTTTGCATAGTTTGGCATTTGCTCTAGAACTTCCACAAAATGGATATTGATATGCAGCTGTTTCAGCACTCCTAAGATTTTGCTGAACTGCTTGTCTTGTTGTTGCTTCTGAAATCTTTGAGGGAAGGGTTGTGGGTGTCTAAACTGTTGTGCTGCAGCAGGTTGTGCAGACTGCTTCTCTTTTGCTTGACTCGGTTTTGTTGATGATAATGTTGTAGCTACCTCACCACTAAGTGCTGGATCATAACTTTCTGCAGATGCTGTAGCAGAACTGTATTGATTTGCATTTTAAAAAGTGAAAAATTATGACTCATTCTCTACTTGAGTGTCTTCTTTGCCTTTGTTAGACTCAATTCTTCTTTTTGGTACACCAACTGAACTATCAATATCCTTTCCAGATCTCAAGTTAATCACTTTGCAGTGCTCTTTCCCTTCTCTTCTTAGGTCCTCTGTGTTGCTGGGTAAACTGCCTTGAGGTCTGTTGCTTAATGCTGCAGCAAGCTGTCCAATTTGATTTTCCAAGTTTCTCAAAGATTCAGTATGACTTTGGACAACTGCTTCATTCTTCACAATATAATCCTTAATCAAACCTTCAAGGGAACTGAGTTGATCAGTGTTGATGCTTATTTTCTCTTGATTTTGTGGATAAAATCCAGGTAGTTGAGCAGGTATGTTCTATCCACTGAATGCTGCAGCAGGCTGATTCTGATTACTCCATGAAAAGTTCGGGTGTTGTCTTCATCCAGGGTTGTAAGTGTTTGAATATGGATTGTCCTGGTTTTGTCTATTGAAACTGCCCACATAATTTACTGAAGCTGGATTCCCAGGACAATTATCAAATAAGTGTCCTTCTCTACAATAAACACAAGAGACCTCGGCAACTAGGTTGACACTTGCTAGAGCAGTGGTCATAGTTTTCACCATGTTTGTTAATGAAGTTACTTGAGCTGACAATACTGTACCTCTTGCTGCGTTATGAACTCCTATTGTACCTCTTGCTGTAGCTTGTCTGATTGATGGCCACTGATAGTTATTGTTGGCTATTCTCTCCAAAATTTCATAAGTCTCATTGTAAAACTTAGATAACAAGGCCCTATTTGTTGAAGCGTCCACCATCAATCTAGTGCTTGGGTTGAGACCATTATAGAAAGTTTCCAACTATATATAGTAAGGAATACCATGATGAGGACATCTCCTAAGTAACTCCTTAAATCTCTCCCATGCATCACACAAGCTCTCATCTTCAAGTTGATGGAAAGATGTGATCTCGTTCCTCAACTTTGCATTCTTGGTTGGCGGAAAGTATTTCATCAAAAATTTGTCAGCCAAATCATTCCATGTAGTGATAGAATCTGGTAGTAGAGAATTCAACCATGCTCTTGCTCGATCTCTCAAAGAAAACGGGAAAAGTCTGAGTCTCAATGCTTCTTGCGATGCTCCAGTAATCTTGAAAGCATCACTTACTTCCAAAAATAACTTAAGGTGTAGATGAGGATCTTCGGATGGCAAACCATTAAATTGCCCCACTGTTTGAAGCATCTGAAACATCACGGGTTTGAGTTCAAAATTGTCAGCTTGAACGTCGGGTCTAACTATTCCCGGATGTATGGCCTGAGGAGTTAACACTGCGTAGTCTCAAATGGCTCTATCTCTATCGTTCGCCATGTGAACAATGTTGTTGTTCCCTGGTTGCCTTTGAACACATTGTCCATGCAAACCTTCATGTACATTGACTGGTTGTATCTCCTCTCTACAGTTCAAGTTTCTCAAATATTGCAAATCATCCATTGCTACAGCAGCTTGTAATTCCCGATGCTCTCTTCTCAATCTCCTTCCAGTTCTTTCAATTTCTGGATCAAACTAGAATTCAATAGATTTATATTTGCGCATGCAAGGGTTGCTAGATCACCTATGTCAACAAAATAAACAAATCAAAATAAAATTAAAAATTAGTACCGTTAAAATTAATTTCACAAATCACAATGAACAATCAATCCCCAGCTACGGCGCCAGAAACTTGTTGGTGTAAAAATACTAATACTATTGGTGTCAATGTGCAAGTGTACACAATAAGTAATAAAGTGATAAGTATTCAAGATCGTCTCCACAGGGATTGATATTATTAGATTTGCTACAGCAATCTCAAGAGTGCAGATTTTGTGCTAAATTAAAATAAAACACTTAGTGAAACTATTATACTAATTAAAATAAAAGTGCAATAAATAAAATGCAACAAAATAAATTATCACGACAAACTCAAGGATAAAACCAATGAGAATATAGAGTAGTTGAGTGAATAAACTCTCTTTATGGTATTGACTATTTTCTAATGTTTGACTCGGTTGCTGCAACATCTACTATAGCACTGGGTAGAATCCTTATGTATCCTCACCCGTCGCATGTTGAATATCTTATATCTATATGCAACCTAACAATGATTAGTTGTTATGTCAACATAAGATATAACATTACACGCTTAAGTTCTATTTACCCTACAAAGTGAATCTCTATGTCTAGTTCATCACTAATTTTAGATTAAGCATGACCCTTTTGGGATAAGTTAAACTCAATCTAGGAAACTTAATCTAAAACCAAGTATTGCTCTGATATGTTCCACTAAGATAGGCCATTTTGCGGTTCTCTCCTAACTTGTATCATTAAATGGGTGATCAACCGAAATAATGAATAAAAATAAATACTATCAAAACAAACTACTATAGCAAACATGCAGAAACACATATATTCAGTCAATAAACCATCAAGATTTTTTATCACTCAACCACAAATAAATTTAGTTCATGGTTTGCAAAAAAAAAATAAAGAACAAAGTTTCAGCCATGAAACGCATCCCCATGAGTAAATAGAAAACACGAAAACAAGAGAAGGACAAAAAGGATTGAGCTCCTAATTGATCTCTGCAATTTTTCCTCTTGTGTAGCCCTTAATCTCTCTCTTGAATCTTGTTTTTCTTTTTTTTCTTTGTGTTTTTCTCCTCAGGTGATGGCCCTTTGTTTTCCTTATGATGTATGCTTCTTTTATAATTGAAAATTAGCGTAAACGGAAGCCTAGGTCTCGCATAAGTCAAATTAGGAAACTGCAAAACGCAATTTTGTAATTATCCCGCACAGAATTTTCTTTGTCGTTGTTCTAGGATTGCTACAGTAATGGTTGCTACAGCAATATCTACAGTAACTGCACTGTTTCAGATTTGTTTCAACTCTTTTGTAGTCATGTTCTTTCCTTATTTTTGCAAGCCTATTGCATAGCATTCCTTCCATGAATTATAAGCTTATGAAAACCTACAATTATGCACACAATTTGAGCACAAATTACTTTAAATCGAGCAAAACTTATTAAGATTGACTAAAATGATTATTTATGCAAAATGTAACAAAAAATGCAATAGAAACACATAATTTACTCTCTAAATAGTATTGATTTAAGTCTAAAAGTGCCATAATAACTCTTAATTCATAGAGTTATCAGTAGCAAATTAAAATACTTGAGTACTTGTAATCTCTATTTCATTGGTATAGTTTTATCCTTATATTTTCGCTCGTAGACGTAGGAAAAAAATCAAACCACTTAAATTTTGGTGTCTCCTGTATGATTTTGTGTCTCAATTTTCTTAATTTTCTCAATTTTACTTTAGTTATATGTCTGCTGTAGCCATCAATTTCCTAACGAAAACTACACGACATTTATTGATTGAGACATAAGTAGACGAAAAACTTGTAAGAGTTTACTAATTTAGTTGATTTAGAGCTAGTGGGCCCAGACAAATAAGAACTTACCATTTGGCAGATTTAGAGGAATCAACTAATTTTTAATTTTAAAGCCAATGGATGCATTATTATGAAAATTGTAACTAGATGTTTGGAAACTGAGAAAATTCAAGAGAAAAAGAAGTAGAATGATCTAGATTTTACTTTTTGATTTTCACACTAAGTATTCTGAGCTTAATTTATATTAGCTAAGCTTCAATAATAACTTCGCTAACAATAATTACCTGAATCTAATAACATCCTATCATAAGTTCTATGTGGCAATTCGTTACAACTAATACACATGCTGTAAATTCACCTAACTCATCAGTTAACAGCTTGCCAGCTTGCTTATCCTTAACATCCCTCTTTAAGCTCATCCTAGTGAAGTAAGGTTAAGCTTATCGCACTAGTAACATAAATAACGATAGGCTAACGCTTGATTAGAATATCTGTAGTTTGATCAGAGCTAGAAACATAATGAACTTAAGAACTGTTGGTGGCAACTTTTTCCCGGATAAAATGAACATTTAATTCAATACGTTTTGTGCTATAGTGAAACTTGAGATTACATACCAAGGTTGTGGCACTTTGGTTATCATACTAAATGACTGGAATGGAGGGAATAAGAACAACAATCTCAGAGAAGTACCTCTAAGGCAGCCATTTCCAAGGCTCTGTACTCATATTCGGTACTTGATCGATAGATAACAGCTTGCTTTTTAGAGCATCAGAATACTAATATGGAACTAACAAACCAACAACTAACCTTCTGTCATTCCTGTCACCTGCCTAATCTTCATCACTAAAGTAATTTGTTTGTAAGTTACCCTAATGATAAAACTACAGTCCAGGGTGAATGGTACCTTTAAGATACTTGAGAACCCTTTCACAACCTTGCTAATGATTAACGGGTAGAGCTGAGAGGAATTGACTGAGTTTGTTAACTAAAAAACTAAACTTAAGTAAGTCAAAATAGCATACTGAATTGTTGTAATGGTGCTTTAATACAAGGAAGTATTAGAAAAATAATCACTTTGGTGAGAAGACTTCAGAGACCTTAAGACTTGAGGAGGGTGTGTTATCTTGCAGTCTTGCTTTGCTAAGTAAGTTAGATATACTTAGATTGAGAGAGATAGAGTCCTGATTAATTCTTGGTGACTTGAGTACTAAAGAAATAATTCAATTCTCTAAGATCTTTGAGTGTAAAAACAGACTGCAAGTCACTAATGACATGTTGTATCAGCTAAGTGTTTGAACCTGCGATGATGATATCACCTACACACATAAGAACAAGTAGCAAATATCCCTAAACTTTCTTAAAGATTACAGGAGCATATGATCTGAAGTTAATAAAATCCTAATGAGCTATAAGTGCCATTTTAAGTTAGTTAAACTATGCCTTAAGGCCTTCCTTGAGGTCGTATAAAGCTTTGTGTAATTTGTAAATATGATTAAGTCTAGTGTTATCTATAGAGCCCTCTGGTTGCTGCATATAAACTTTTGCAATAAAGTAACCAATAAAAATGCATTATTGATGTCAATTTGTCTTAGCACCTAATGATTTAGCATAAGCAAACTCAAAATAACCTTGATGGTAGAAGATTTAACAACTGGACCAAATGTTTCATTGTAGTCCAACCCTTGAGTTTGATGAAATCCTTTGGCTATATAAGCCTAACTTTGTAACTTAATACACTACCATGAAACACCCAGTTGTTGCCAAGTACTTGGTGTGTGATGTGGTGTCAATGTGTAAGTGTATACAACGAGTAATATAATGATGAGTATCAAGATCATCCCTATAGGAATTGACGTTATAAGACTTGCTATAGCAATCTTAACAGTGCAATTTTAGTAAACTAAATAAAACAAAAATAAATGATTTGAAATTAATGATCTAATGAAATTAAAAATGCAACAAACAGAATGCAGTAATGAAAAAGTAAAGTCAAACATAAAGATATACTTCAATGACAAAAGGGTAGTTAGGTTCTAAAATCATTTATTAGTTATTGACTATTTTATACTTGAGGCACATTTGCTACAGCATTTACTCTAGCACTAGACAAAATCTTTAAAGCAGAATCTCTAGATCGCATGTTTGATATCTTATGTTTATATGCAATCTAACAGTGATCAGTTGTTAAACTAACATTAAACATAGCATTATACAATATAGACTTTATTTGCCCTACAAGATAAATCCTTATGTCTAGTTCCTCATTAATTTTAGATTAAGGATGACCCCATTTAAATCGAGATTAACGCAATTTGGGAAACTCAATGTAAAACCACATATTATCTTAATTTATTCCATTAAGTCAGACCATTTTTAGAATCGTTCTTAACTAGTATCCACTAAATAGGTGGTCAACCGAAATAAAGATTTGCAATATGTAAAATCAAGATACAATGCTATAGCATATTTTAAGCAACATACATATAGACGTCAAATAACCATTAAGCTCATTCAAAACCCAACTACATTAAAGTTTAGCTCATGATGATCTTTAAAACAATAAAAACGTAAGTGTTTGCCATGAAATAAATCATTAAAGAGCAAATACAACAAGCAAAATACAATAATAAAGTTGAGATACAAAAGGACCAAAGTGTCACACTTTAGTCTTCAAGTTTCTCTCATCCTTCTCCACGAGATACACTCTGTTGTAGCTCAAACATTCTCTCTTTCCTTTTTTTCTTTTTGTGTGCGTGACGACTATTTGATGATGTCTTTCCTAAAAAATGTGCCCTTTTATATCTTAGAATTAAGGCAACCAAAAGGCAAGAGGACACATATTTTTTCTTAGCATTCTAGGACCACATTTCTTTTTGTGCCTGTTAGAGTGCAATTTATGCACTAGTTTTGTATTGTTTACTTCCCTTAATATCGATGTTTTGCACTTAATAATAATGTTTTACTTGTGTTTTACTTTTGTAGGTGCAATTCTATTGATTGGTGATAAAATTGAGCTAAAAGATTATGTTTAAGGAGGATTGTTCTCTTGGAGAAATTATGAGCGTCAGAAGAACTTTGTTGATAAGGCGTGGGCGCGTGCTGTCAACTGCGGACCTGCAGTTTTTAGTTTAACGTGTTTTGTATTTTTGGTTATTTTTGTAATTACGAATTTAATATTTCAGATATTAGTATTTTATTTTAAATAGAATTCTAAAAGAGAAGAGAGAGAGAGTATTTAAGGGAGGAATCTATTGTGAAAAAGGGGGGATTTGGATTGGAGAAAAAGAAAGAAACCCTAGATCTTAATTTTTCTCTTCTCTCTATGAAGAACTAAACCTATTTTTCTGGTTGAAGGATAATGAAGCTTTGATTCATCACTACTGTGAGATCTTTCTTGTGCTTTAATTGTTTTATTGCTTTTTGGGTATTTGTTTATTCTCTGAATTATTTTCATGATTATGTTTGTTAATTAGGTAATTGGCCACTATTTAATTATCAACTTAATCTATTGTCAATTAAAGGATTCATCGTATGAAGAATTTAATGTTTGTGACAAATAACATAGCAGAGAGTTGTGTTGTGAGAATAAACAATCTAATTTAAATGAATCATCATATGTGTTGATTAGGATTTGGGTCTCTCTGGTTTTTCAGGCTGTCAATTGATTAAATCCTATGATCGTATCTAGGGTTGTCTATTGATTAGAGAAATAACCAACGGTCGTACCTTGGTTATCGACTAGTTAAGGATAGATTGGCTATTAGAGGGTCTCAGTAGCTATAACCGGTCTATTCATAAGTAATAATAATCTATATTTGAATCAATGATCAGTAGTCGAATCAAGCTGAGTTAATTCCTTCAACCAGAGCTTTCTCCAATTTGAATCACAACTTTAATTTACATTCTCGTTATTTTAATTTGATTTTTATTATTGTCAACAATTCCCCCATTTTACGTTTTACGTTTCAAAAGGATTTAAATAATTACTGATCTCTGTGGACACGACCCTGCTCAATCACTATACACAATTTATTTAGAGTAGGAATTTATTTTTGTTGGCTTCGACACCCATCAGTGCCCCTACCATTGTTTTGTCTGCACATGACAATGGCAGTGCAGTAATGGTTGCAGCAGAATCTATCAGATAGTGAATGAATAGCTTGGATAGTTTTGTCTTTACTTAGTCCTAGATTGCTACAGTAAGTGCGACAATATTCTCTCTGGTTCAGACTTGTATTTGTTCATGTGCAGATAAGTCTTTTGTCCTTTTCAATAGGTTTGTTGCGGCAACAATGCAGTCCTTTTTCTCTACATTCATCAACAAAGCAAGTGCTTTTTAGTCACTTATAATAGTACACTTAATTAGAGCACAAAATAGTCTCAAACACATCAAATTGCTAAAACAAACTTAAATAGATACTTATGCAAAAAATAACTAAAAATTGGATAAAAATTATCATTTACTCTCTAAATGATACTAATTTAAGCCTAGAAATACTATGATAATTCTCATTTTATAAAGTTATCACTACTGTAACAAAATGAGTAGGCTAAACAAGAACTAAGTTTTGTTATTAATTAGGGCTTGATATTATTCTTTCATGACTTTATGTTGTTTAGAATCTACTATTGCAGCTGAAACATTAAAAAGCTCTATTGGTTTGACTAACCAAGCAATTATATAGGTTTACGCTTAAAAATCCCTACTTTAGATATGACAATGATTGAATGATGATAGTGAAATACAAGTAACGCAACCCAAGAGGGGGGATGAATTGGGATTTTAAAAATTATGCAATACAATTCCACTCCACCAAATTAATCCTAATACAATTCGCTCCAACAAATCAATCTAACACCTTAATGAAATAGAAAACAATAAATTCAAACAAGCGTAAAAATAAAAGAGTAAGGGAAGAGAAAAACAAACACACGGATTTTTACGTGGTTCGGCAATCTCCGCCTACGTCCACGCCTCCAAGCCAACCAAGCTCGAGGATTTCACTATCCAAGCCTCCCAAGGCTTCAAGTTCTTACAATTGACTTATAAGGTGTCAATGAACCTTTACAATCAAGAGATTATCTCCCCAATCTCTTTATCCCAAGTGTTTCTCACACTTATACACTCATAATTTGATAAGAAATGAAAATTACAACAAAAACTCTATTGAAGAGTGGATATGCAAATAATAGCTCACAATGATTCAATCTATGATGATTTGCGTTTTGGAAGCTCAATATATGTTGTATGATCTTATATTTGCTTGCATTGGTTCTTAGAATGAAGTTTAAGTTGAGTTTTTATAGTGAAAGCCCAAAAACTAGTCGTTATAGGTAAATTCCCGTTCCCAAGCGGTTAGCCGCTTGATTATCTGGCTAGCCGCTCAGGAACAGTGATATTACCGTTATTTTTGAATTTTGCTATAGTATACTGTTCACTAAAATTACACTTTGGCCCAAAACTTTCTATAATTATACTATAACCTAAAATGTCATAAAACTTTACAAATAGGTCCAATTTCAAAACTTCATAAGAATAGTTGTCTTTCCCAAACTTTCTAAAATTATGATATGGCCCCAAAAATTTTATTATTTTGCACAAAGGTCCTTTTACCCATATTTTTCAAAGTTCTCAAAACCTTTCACTTTAGTCCAAAACATTCATAAATTATAGTGTGGCCCAAAACATTTCAAGTGTTTATAAAAACGTCCAACTCCGAAATTTAATACTTATTAAAATCAAAGATTTCAAATCTTAGCATTTAAGTCCAAATTACTTAAATCCACAAAATACTTTACTTTATAAAAATAAAACATTTTAGTTTATGAAAAGTATTTAATTAAATTAATCTCTTGAGCTTCTCAAATGCTAAATCATGCATCAATTAAATCATACCGGCTTTACAAGAATTTATCACACTAATTTATTTGTTGAGCTCTAAACTTTATTCTTGATTTCGCCGTTTGTCCGTTGAGTGTCTTGAGCTTGATTTCACTTGATTCACTTGCATAAATATTACCCTTCAAAAACTAGTGAAAATGTAAAATACAATATCTATTAAATCACTTAATACATATGTTTGTTATCATCAAAATTACATTATGAGTAGCCCTTTAGGCTAACAATCTCCCCCTTTTTTATGATGACAAACATCTCATGTATTTTGACATTTATACTTCCCCTTAATACATGGCATATATAATTGAAGACATAAATCAAAATTAAAACAAAAACTCCCCCTGAATATATGATTTATGATAATTTGTAAGCTCCCCCTTAATATTTCAAAACCATGCATAAATACTTGAAATACAAAATACGTATTACATGTCTCCGAATTCAAAATACATGATCTCTCCCCCTTCATCATCAAAAATTGCTAGAGATTAATGCTAAGACCGATAATATATGAATGGATGATCGAGAAACATGAATATATGACCAATTAAAAATTTTAACCAAAATGATTTTTTTAAAAAAAAAAAAAACTTATCATATGTATCTCCCCCTTTAAAAAAAATAAAAGATAGATATATGCAATTTGAAACAAGATCATAAAAAAATAATTCAATGAAGAGATTACCCATTTTGTGTGAGCAAAAATTTCGGCAGAGTCTCCCCTTAAAAATGAACAAATCCTCAAATACACAACATGGTTAAAAACACTTCCATATAAGCTTAAACAAAACCAACTCCACCAAGTCATCAAGCAACACATAAGAATTAAGCATATAATTAACCAAAGAGTTATAATATTCCAAGAATCCGAAAACATTATCCAAATATAACATATCCGATGATCAAATAACAAGCATCATTAATCCACAATTAAAAACAACATATCTAAATATCAAACAACAAGATGTCATCCGCAAAGGAAAAACAACAATGCATGGAGAGATGTAGTGCAGAGTGACGAAAAAAAAAATAGAGTGCTAAGGAGATGGTGGATGTGATGAAGAGGATGGTGGTGGAAATCCAAGAGCTGCAAAAAGTTACTGCTGGCCATCAAGAAGCTGCTGCTGTTGAGCAAAGAGACGCTCTCGTTCGGAAATGGACTGAAGTTGAAAAGCTTCAAGCATAGATTGAAGTTTGTCTTGCCGCTCAGAAAGTGAATCCACTTTAGTTAACAGCTATTGCAACGGATCCTCAGAGTCAGCTGAAGTAGAGTGGGAAGGGCCCTCGGAAGGTGGAAGATGTGAGAGATATGGAGCACTAAGATCACAAAGCAAGTGTGGGGGACGGACATCGTTAAGGAAATGATGATCTGAAGGAGCAAGTTCCGTAACCTTTTTGTTTCTTTGATCTTTATGCCAGCTATCATCCCTCCAATAAAAACCCAGATTAGCGATTGAATCATCGCCTAATTCCATCGAATTCAAGGAGATTGACTCGGTTATAGGGACATGGAAATACTCTAGAATTCGGGTAATAATACTAGCATATGGAAGGGATCTTTTGGCTAAGCTGGGAGTACTAAGCATATGATGAAGGATAATATACCCAGTATTTAGCACCCTCTCCTCTAGAATGCAGTCCAAAATGGCTACATCTAAACGACTAACTTCATCCACATGACCAGCTCTAGGAGTAATCACATGATGAAGAACATAATGAAGGATTCGAGTTTGAAGAGGTAAGGCTTGAGATTTCAAAGGTGAGTTACAGAACGCAGTGGACAAATCACGCCATCGACAAATTTTTCGAACGGCATTTTCAAGGGAAAACCAAGGTTGTTTGATTTTGGCTCTAGCACTATACATTTCCAATCCCTCATTTGGAGTGCCAAGGATAGAATTTAGCAAAGCAACATCAAATTCAATGTGAACTCTCCCAACATTAGTAACAATTCTATTTGACAATTCCGTATCCATATTCGAATAGAAAACCTTGACTAAATTTTCATAGTAAGGATCATTAACGACCAACACATTCTTCCATCCCATAGCAATAAGTAAATCTTTAAGAGATTCATTACAAATTTCTAAATTCTCCATATTACTGAGATTGGCAAAATAAGGAGTAATGACCGACCTTGGCTTGAAATTGTCGAGAAAATGTTTCCGAAGTTGGAGTCGTGGAAAATGAATCAACATAAAGTCTGAATAATCTCCATGATCATCCTTACGCTTCTTGGCCACGTGTTTTCCCTTGGACTTGTCACCACCCGCCATTGTTGGAAGAAAAAAAAAGCTTAAAAATGCAATTTCGGGTTTAACAAAAATTGAGTGAAATGGATTTGTTTGAGGCAAGAAAATTAAGCCTAGAGATGAATTAAGCTAATTTATGATGTAGAGTGAATTAAAAATGGGCTAAAGGAAGCTTGAAAATGAAGAGAGAGAAACGGGTAGAGTGAGAATTTTTTATTTTGGGTTTTATGTGGAGAGTTGATGAAATGTTGTTTTGAGAGTGAAAATTGAAGGAGTAATGGATGAATAATGAGTTGGATGATTGATTTTAACAAGAAAATGAGTGAAAGATGAAGAAATTTAAGAAAGAAAATGGAGAATACTATTCACGCGTGAATGGAATGAGGATGGAATGATGAAGAACAAGTGAAGAAATCATGATGGAGAAGGGTTTAATGAAGATGAAATGCATGGGTATTAGTTTGAATGGTTGATTTGGGCATGAAAATGGATGAAAAAGGAAGAAAATGGAAGTGAAAAATGGATGGGTTGCTCACGGTTTTGAGTGAAAGAGAGAGCATGTGCAGAAAATTAACAAAGGAAGAAGAAGAAGCAAAAAAAAATATGCCCAACCCGTGACCAAGCGGCTAGCCGCTTGCTCTCGGGTTGGGGACATTTTCCAAGCGGCTAGCCGCCTGGTTGCTGTCAAGCTGCACTCAAGTTGATTTTCGGCTAATTTCGATTAATTCCGTGACCATTTTGTGATCCCGAAACATCTCAAGAGCCAATTTAATGCATGATTCATGATTTTAAACATCTAAAAGATAATTAATTCAAACAAATAATCCATCCAACAAGCATATATTCATGAAGCACATAAGCATTCAAAAATTAATAAATCAAACACCACATATATCTAACTTGCTCAAACACTTCATAAACATTAATAATTATCAAGCAAACGATTTTAATAGATTCAATAACATAAATAGAGATGTTAATGCGAAAATTTCATCATCCCAAGTTCATGCCGAATTTTTGAAAATTGTTCTTCGCAAAAGGGTTTTGTAAAAATATCGGCAAGTTGTTTTTCCGTAGAGATAAATTCTAATGCAATATCACCTTTTTGAACATGATCTCTCAAGAAATGATGCCTAATCTCTATATGCTTGGTTCTAGAATGTTGAATGGGATTCTTTGAAAGATTCATGACGCTAGTATTATTACACTTGATAGGAATTTGTTCAAGATAAATACCATAGTCTCTAAGTGTTTGTTTCATCCAAAGTGCTTGTGCACAACAACTACCTGCGGCAATATATTCCGCCTCAATAGTTGAGAGTGCCACTGAATTTTGTTTCTTACTAAACTATGAAACAAGTGAATGATCAAGAAAATGGCAAGTTCCACTAGTACTCTTCTTATCGACCTTGTGACCAGCAAAATCGGCATCCGAATAACAAGTTAAATCTATATGAGTTTCTCTAGGATACCAAAGGCCAATATCTATGGTTCCACTCAAATAACGAAAAATTCTTTTAACAGCAAGCAAATGAGATTCCTTGGGACATGATTGAAATCGTGCACAAAAACATACACTAAACATGATATCGGGTCTACTTGCGGTTACGTAAAGTAAGGATCCGATCATACCTCGATACTTTTTAATATCAACCTCTTTACCTTTTTCATCTTTATCAAGCTTGATTGTTGTACTCATTGGAGTATTCTTGGTATTTGATTCATCAATACCAAATCTCTTGAGCAAGTCTTTGACGTACTTAGCTTGGTTGATGAAGATCCCCTCATTGTTTTGTTTGATTTGAAGTCCAAGAAAATACTTCAATTCTCCCATCATGCTCATCTCAAATTCCTTACTCATACAAGAGGAAAATTTTTTGCACAAAGATTCATTAGCAAAACCAAAAATAATATCATCAACATAAATTTGAACAACAAGTATATCTTGATTTTTATTTTTAATAAAGAGGGTAGTATCCGCTCTTCCCATCGAAAAATCGTTATCCAACAAGAAATTTTTAAGCCTATCATACCATGCTCTAGGTGCTTGTTTTAATCCATACAATGCTTTTGATAACTTATACACATGATTTGAAAATTTCTCATTTTCGAAACCAGGGGGTTGTTTCACATAAACTTCCTCCATAATATAACCATTTAGGAAAGCACTCTTGACATCCATTTGAAATAAAATAAAATCTTTATGACATGCAAATGCTAACAACATCCTAATGGATTCTAATCTTGCTACAGGTGCAAATGTTTCATCAAAATCGATTCCTTCTTCTTGGTTGTATCCTTGAGCCACTAATCTAGCTTTATTTCTTACAACCACACCGGATTCATCCATTTTATTTCTAAATACCCATTCCTATAATGGATTGATGTTCCGGTTTAGGAACCAATTCCCATACTTTATTTCTCTCAAATTGATTTAACTCCTCTTGCATTGCCATAATCCAAAACTCATCATTTTCCGCATCCGCAAAAGATTTTGGTTCAATTTGAGAAATAAATGAAGCATGCTCACATGTGTTTCTAAGTGATGATCTAGTTGTTATACCTCTTGAAGGATCACCTAATATTAAATCCTTAGGATGAGAGGAAACATACCTCCACTCCTTGGGGAGTGTTTGAGAACTACCTTCTTATTGCTCTAGCTTCATATTTGTTTGTTCTTCTTGTCTATCCTCTTGATTTTCTTGTGGTGCATGCTCTTGATTCTCTTTTGATAATTCTTCTTGTAACTCTCCATCTGCATCATCATTAACAACTCATTTCTCCGCAAATGAGGGGTTAGATTCATCAAACATAACATGCATGGATTCTTCCACAACTAAAGTTCTTTTATTATAAACTCTATAAGTTTTGCTTGAGTTTGAATACCCGAGAAAGATGCCAACATCAGATTTTGGATCAAATTTACCAAGATTATCTTTTGTGTTAAAAATAAAACATTTGCATCCAAAAACTTTGAAATAACCAATATTGGGTTTTCTATCTTTCCAAAGCTTATAGGGAGTTTTATTGAGATGAGATCTAATCAACACTCGATTTAAAACATAACAAGCGGTGTTGACGGCTTCGGCCCAAAACTATTTTGGTAATGCATTTTCATTTAACATGGTCCTAGCCATTTCTTGAATAGACCTATTCTTTCTCTCAACAACTCCATTTTGTTGTGGAGTCCTAGGTGATGAAAATTGATGCTCAATGCCAAAATCATTATAAAAATTTTCAAATGCATGATTTTCAATCTCTCCACCATGATCACTTCTAATACAAGTAATAGAATAACCATTTTCATTTTGAACATTTTTACAGAAAATTCTAAATGCATCAATGGCATCATCCTTATTAGTTAAGAATAATACCCATGTGTATCTAGAATAATCATATACAATTACAAATGCATAGAATTTGCCACTTAAACTAACATATCTAGAAGGTCCAAACAAATCTATGTGAAGTAATTGAAGAGGTTTTGAAGTAGAGATATGATTCTTGTTTTTTAAAGAAGTTTTGATTTGTTTTCCAAATTGACAAGCTTAACAAATTCTATCCTTTTGAAAACTAATTTTTGGAAGACCTTTAACTAAATCATTTTTCAAAATTTTTGAAATTAAATCCATGCTTGCATGTCCTAGTCTTCTATGCCATAACCAACCATCATCATGCAATGCCGAAAAACATTTATCATGAGTAGATGCACACTCTATATCAATCGTGTAAACATTGCCACATCTATTTCCCATAAACAAAATTTTCCCATCACATGCATTCTCAATAACACATCTTGATTTATCAAAAGCAACTTTATAACCTTTGTCACATAGTTGACTAATGCTAATCAAATTGTGTTTCAAATTTTCAACCAAACACACATTTTCAATAAGAGTTGAAGAAACTTTACCAACATTACCAATTCCGAGAATTTTTCCTTTTGAGTTATCTCCAAAGGATACATCTCTACCATTTTCGATTTTGGTAAAACTTGAGAACCATGCATAGTTTTCGGTCATATGCCTAGAACATCCGCTATCCAAGTACCATTTATTTTTCTTTTTCTTCAAGCCCTGCAAAGAAAATCTTATGTCTTAGGTACCCAAACGTTTTTGGGTCCTTGAGCGTTAGCAACGGTTCCTTTTGGAACCCAAATACATTTGACACCATAATATGCATTCCTTTTCACGGGACATCTATATTTCATGTGACCATTTTGATTACAATAATGACAAACAATCTTATGATCACTTGTGGAGGTAGCTTTAACAAAATAATTCTTATAATACTTCAAGTTAGGCTTATACCCAAGTCCTCCTTTATCAAAAACACATTTTTGAGAGTTAAGCATGTTATCCAACATCTTTTACCCATTTGTAAATTTTAGAACAACATTACTAAGTTCAATATTATTTTTCTTGAGCATTTCATTTTCCTTTTTCAAATCATCTACATGTGACTCTAAATGCTCATGTGAAGTGTTAGGTTTTTCATTTGATAATGCAACTCTATTATACAAGGTTTTATTCTCTAATTCTAATCCTTTAATCTTCTCATTCAATGACTCATTGCATTTTTGCATGGCATCCTTTTCATTTGTAAATTCTAGCAATTTCTTTTTAAGGCATGTATTCTTTTTACCAATTTTCATTAACTCATCATGTATTTCTTTAAAAGCATCATATAATTCATCATAGGTTGGATCACTTACCTCATTGAGATCATCATCATCTCCTATTGCCATAAGTGCTAGGTTTGATACTTCTTGCGATTCTTCTTCATCGCTATCATCCCAAGTAGCAACCATAGCTTTCTTCTTGAGTTTGTTGAGAAGTGGGCATTCCGATCTTATATGGCCGGGCTTTTTGCATTCATAGCATATGATTACCTCTTTCTTCTCCTTTTGGTTTTTGAAGTTTCTAAATTTTCTTTGGTCACCGGTTTTCTTGAAAAATTTTCTGAACCTCCTTGCTAGCATAGCCAACTCCTCATCATCCGGCTCACTTTCTCCATCACTCTCATATTTTATGGCTTTGAGTGTAATGATTTTCTTCTTTTCCTTATGTCCTCTTTCGGCTGCCAAATCTTCCTCATAAGAAATAAGAGAACCAATTAAATCATCAATAGGTAAGATATTCAAATCTTTAGCTTCCTCATTGGCAGTCCTTTTTGGTCTCCATTCCTTAGGTAATGACCTAATGATTTTCTTAACTTTCTCGCTATTTGAAAAGGTCTTTCCTAGGGCTCCTAGAGTGTTTACTATGTCCGTGAATCTAGTATACATAGAATACACACTCTCATTTTATTCCATTTGGAACAATTCATATTGCCGAGTGTACCTACTAATTTTAGACTCTTTCACTTGATTCGTGCCTTCATAAACAACTTCAAGTTTGTGCCAAATTTCATTAGCACTTTCACAACTAGACACTCTATGAAACTCTTTCTTATCGAGTGCACAAAACAAAGCATTCATGGCTTTGGAATTTAGAGAAGCTTTTCTCTTTTCCAATTCATTCCATTCCCGTGAAGGTTTTGGAATGTCTTCCCCGAATTCATTTTTAGTCAAAGGCATAAATGGATCATCACATACAACTTCCCAAATTTCATAATCTAGTGCTTGTAAATAAATTTTCATCCTAGTTTTCCAATACGGGTAGTCATTTCCATCAAAGAATGGTGGCCTAGTTGTGGATTGTCCTTCCCTAAAGGTTGAATCATTTTGGGTTGCCATGGATCTTTTACTCTAGACGGTTAAGTCCTAACAAGAGAACCAAGCTCTGATACCAAATGAAATACAAGTAACGCAACTCAAGAGGGGGGGTGAATTGGGATTTTAAAAATTATGCAATACAATTCGCTCAACAAATTAATCTAACGCCTTAATGAAATAGAAAACAATAAATTCAAACAAGCGTAAAAATAAAAGAGTAAGGGAAGAGAAAAACAAACACACAGATTTTTACGTGGTTCGGCAATCCCCGCCTACGTCCACGCCTCCAAGCCAACCAAGCTCGAGGATTTCACTATCCAAGCCTCCCAAGGCTTCAAGTTCTTACAATTGACTTACAAAGTGTCAATGAACCTTTACAATCAAGAGATTATCTCCCCAATCTCTTTACCCTAAGTGTTTCTCACACTCATACACTCATAATTTGATAAGAAATGAAAATTACAACAAAAACTCTCTTTAAGAGTGGATATGCAAATAATAGCTCACAATGATTCAATCTATGATGATTTGCGTTTTGGAAGCTCAATATATGTTGTATGATCTTATATTTGCTTGCATTGGTTCTTACAATGAAGTTTAAGTTGAGTTTTTATAGTGAAAGCCCAAAAACTAGTCGTTATAGGTAAATTCCCGCGCCCAAGCGGTTAGCCGCTTGATTATCCGGCTAGCCGCTCAGGAACAGTGATATTTCTATAATTATACTATGGCCCAAAACGTCATAAAACTTTGCAAATAGGTCCAATTTCAAAACTTCATAAGAATAGTTGTCTTCCCCAAACTTACTGAAATTATGATATGGCCCCAAAGATTTTATTATGTCGCACAAAGGTCATTTTACCCATATTTTTCAAAGTTCTCAAAACCTTTCACTTTAGTCCAAAATATTCATAAATTATAGTGTGGCCCAAAACATTTCAAATGTTTATAAAAACTTACAACTCCGAAATTTAATACTTATTAAAATCAAAGATTTCAAATCTTAGCATTTAAGTCCAAATTACTTAAATCCACAAAATACTTTACTTTATAAAAATAAAACATTTTAGTTTATGAAAAGTATTTAATTAAATTAATCTCTTGAGCTTCTCAAATGCTAAATCATGCATCAATTAAATCATACCGGCTTTACAAGAATTTATCGCACTAATTTATTCGTTGAGCTCTAAACTTTATTCTTGGTTTCGCCGTTTGTCCGTTGAGTGTCTTGACCTTGATTTCACTTGATTCACTTGCATAAATATTACCCTTCAAAAACTAGTGAAAATGTGAAATACAATATCTATTTAATCACTTAATACATATGTTTGTTATCATAAAAATTACATTATGAGTAGCCCTTTAGGCTAACAGATAGATAGTGATTGTGGATGAGTTAATTAATGAACTGGTGAAGATGTTTATTCTATATATAGAGAGACAACAAGCAAAAGTGAAGGTAAAAGTGAGTGGATGGACTATTGTGGAGGTATAAGAGAAAGTGGAGGACATTTGTTATTGAAGATTGAGATTTGTACACATCAGTTGAATTTTAGGAGAAGAAGAAGATTCATTTGGAAATAAAGAATGAGAGTGTTGTTGAGTGCTAGAAAGTGTATATTTATAAAAGAGAAAATCGTCATTTTACACTCAAAGTCTCACTAACTTCCTTACTTTTATGTATTTAAGTCCCTTGTGATTTAATTATGTGTGTTTTATTATAATTAAATATTTTATGTATTTTAGAGGCATCATGGTCATTTCACAATGAACGAGAGATCAGATAGCAAAATGGATAACAATTCTGAACTCAGGACAGTCGAAAACCTTAAAAAAAGCATAAAAGGATAAACGACATTGTTCACATGTACGGTACTGTTCACGACACTGTTCACATATACAGTACGATAATGTGGCATTGACTAATGATGTGGCACTAACCAATGACGTGGTGGCATTCTATTGGATGAATGATGTGGCATTGACTGCTTATGTGGCGTTGATTAATGACTTGGCGTTGACCGATGATGTGTCACGATCTTATTGGACTAAAGAGTTGACTAGTGACGTGGTAGTATGTTAATGGATCGAAAAACGCGCGTATGATACATGCATATACAGGGAATGACAACCTTGATGACGTGTTCCATCCAATCAGAACTTGCCAAGTGTCGCAATCCTTAGCGTCCAAATTGTTTTAATTCAATAGCCATGATTTACTGATTGTATCTATAAATAAGGGGCTCCCCCCTAATTTGAGACCCCTGAATCCATTTTTGAGCTCTATTTTCTGTAATTCCTTCTCTATCTTGTATTTTCTACGTATTTTAATAAATTTCTATTTTACCCCTAGTTCAATTATGAGTAGTTAATTTTCTTTCAAGCTTGGGTTAAAGGTGAAGCCTCAACATGTTTTATGGGCTTAATTTGGTAAATTTACTTTCTCTTCCCCTCTGAATTATGTGGATATTTTGATTTTTCGTCGACAAATAGTAATAATCTTGCCTAAATATTGCACTGGTTAACCGTTTCCATAGTACAAGGCTATTATTATTTGACACGATAAGCCCTTAGCACCATATTTATTAGAGTGTGGTTCATGAGGAGTGGAAACTCCCCTCATGATTTAATTGACACTAATAAGGAATATTAAACCAATGGTGCATGTTGAGTGCAGATCCAGAGACCAAAGCACTTTATTTTAATAGTTTTCACTTTAATTGATTCCCACCATTTTCATTTAAATTTTAGGATGATCTAAATCACTTCCACCACAAATCCAACTACCTACTTAGAAAATTATTTCCACACACAATTAAAATTCACCTCATCGTGGGATCGACACTTGTCACCATCGATCTATTCTACAATAGATTCGTGCACATGCGAGTTCAATAAAATTTTCCTAATAAGTGACATTTTGAACATGAAGAGAGACAAGAGGCATCAACTAAAAAAAAAAAAAATCAACTCTGGATTCAAAAGGAAAGCAAGGATCATCAAAGACAACATGATTACTAATATAGATTCTTCTTCAAGAATGAAGACACAAATAACCTTTATGAAGTGAATTTTAACCAAGAAATATAATCTACTTATTCTGAACTCAAGTTTTATTATGACTGTATGCTTTGAAATAAGGAAAACAAGCACATCTAAACAATTTCATGACAGAATAATTAGGTTTCTTTCTACATAATAGTTGATTTGTTACCTAAAACAGGGGTAGGAAGTTTATTAATGAGATAAGTGGTAGTATGAAAAGTATGCCACCAAAATTTTAATGATAAGTGTGGTTATACTACAAGTGTAAGTACTGACTCCAAAATTTTATTTTGATGGTGAATGCAAAGATGCCTAGATTGTATTCATTATTCAATAAGATCACATGTAAATGATCTAAACTCTCCTCTCCAATATATTTGAAGATATTTGATCTTAGTATTAAGATTGTTCTCTATCATGTGTTGAAATTTAGCAAAAGATTATAAAGCTTTGGATTTAACAGTAGGAGGACATATCCAAGTGAATCTAGTGAAGTCATCTACGGTAAATAGGTAATATTGATAGTCTAGAGAAGATAAGAGTGGAGCTCATTGTTGTGCAAATTTTAATGAACTCGCAAGCGCACGAATCTATTGTAGTGTAGATCAATGGTGACGAGTGTCGATCCCACGAGGAGGTGGATTTTAACTGTGTATAGAATTAATTTTGCAAAATGGGTTGTTGGAATTGTGGTGGAAGTGATTTAAATTATCCTAAAACTGGAATTGAAATGGTGATAATAAATTCTAAGACTGGAATTGCAATGGCGAGAGTAAATTGAAGAGAAATCTATTGAAATAACGTACTTGGGTATCTGGATCCGTATCAACATGCATCATGGGCTAAATAATCCGTATTAATGCCAATTAAATCATGAGGGGGGAATCCACACCTCATGAACCACGCTCTAATCAATATGGTGCTAAGGGCTTATCGTGCCAAATAATAATAACCTTATACTAGAGAGCCGGTGTAACCAAGGCGGTATCTAGACAAGATCAGTATTATTTGTCGACGATAAGTCAAATCATCCACAAAAACTAGAGGGGAAAAGAAAATAAATTTACCAAATAAAGCTCATGACACATGTTGAGACTTCACCTTCAACCCAAGCTTGAAAGGAAATTAGCTACTCATAATTGAACTAGGGGCAAACTGGGAATTTATTAAAATACAAAGAAAATACAAGATGGAGAGGGAATTACAGAAAATGGATCCCAAAAATGGATTCAGAGATATCAAATTAGGGGGGGAGGCCCCCTTTTTATAGATACATGGAGTAAATCATGGCCATCGGATTAAAAACAGTTTGGACGCTCAGGATTGCGCCACGTCATCAGTCAACAGTCCACGGTTTGACCACGCGGATGAACAGTAACACGGTTTGACCCGGATGAACAGTAACGCGGTTTGGTTGAAAATAATCCTGTGTGATGCATGCACCGTACGCGAGATTTTTCGTCCACTGATATGCTGCCACGTCACCATCAACAGTACATAAGAAGTTTAGTCCAACAGGATCGTGACACCTCATCAGTCAATGCCACATCATCGGTCAATGCCACGTCATCGATCCGTCTATGTGAACAGTGTCGTGAACAGTAACGTAGACAGTACCGTACACGTGAATAGTACCGTACATGTGAATAGTGCCATTTTTCCTTTTATGCCCCTCCTAAGGTTTTCGACCGTCCTGAGTTCAAAAGTGATGTCCGTTTTGTCGTCTGATCTCTCCTTTATTGTGAAATGACTATAATGCCCCTAAAATACATAAAATACTTAATTAAAATAACACACACGTAATTACATCACAAGAAGGTTAAATACATAAAAGTAAGGGTTGTTAGTAAGACTTGAAATGTAAAATGACGGTTTTCTCCTTTATAAATATGCATTTTCTAACACTCAACACACCCCCCAACCAGCTTATTGCTAGTCCCTAGCAAATAATGCGAAAACAAAATTCAAATTCAAAATGATTTTTTTTTTTTTTTTTTTTTGGAAACACTCGTGTTTATTCAATCAGATTAATGATAGCAATCAAATAAAAGTATAAGCATTATCTTCAGTCTAAAGCAACATCACACCCACATCAACCATCCACATGAATTAGCCCAGTAGACTTTGTTATAGCTACTTTCAAGAATGACATGTCAAACCCCAAAATCTCACTGGAAGTAGTGACACTCTCACAAAGAAATTAAAACCCAATAAACATAGTCACTCCAATGAATGGTAATTGAGAGAGAAAATAATAAAGAAATGATATCACATGCTCTCACCAAGATGAAATAAATATGCCCTCAGCTTAGAAATAATACGATCTCAAGTCAAATAAAATGTTAGTCAACCCACTTTATTTATCTTTTTTTTTATTATGCATCACTACATCTTTTTAGCCCATATAACTAGCTTCTACTTCAAACTATAGTTCCCTAAAATCAAGAAGGACTTTTATTAGGACGTAACGTAGGCTAGGGATATGGCTAACAAAGAAAGGAAATAAGGAAAACAAAGTGTATGTTTGAGAAAAATGCAGAATTTTTTTTTTTTTTTTTGGAACTTGCAAGGTGGATTTCACCTATTATTGTTATTTTTATTCTTTTAAAACAACAACTTTTGTTTTTGTTTTTTCTTTTTTCTTTTTGCTTTTATTTGGCATAACTTCACTGAACAACATAATTATTTACATTTTCTCAAACATAAATAGGTGATGGAACTTAAAAGACATTGGGTAATACTCCAAATCGGAGTGGGTCAAGATGATAAGTTGACAAAGAAAAGGTTTTTGTTCTTTTTTTTTTTTTTTAAAGGCTCAAAAGGGGTAACTATGGATATTTAATAAAAGGGATGGCTAGAAAGGCTCAAACGGATCAAAGATGGCCTTTCCATCGTCTTTTAGGGCTCTAAATAATTATCCATATCTACTAGTTAGATGGGCCTCCCAATGTAGCAACACACATTTTTTTCTTTTTTCTTTTTTTTAATTTTACCATATATTTTTTTTAAAGGGTTAACTTAAAAGAAATCTAGAGATCGTGTATAAAATAATAAACTGCTAAGCTGTATAGAGAATGGGCAAAAGGGTTACTCTCCAAGAAAATGATAGGCGCAACAACTCACTTGGCACTTATTTATGACATGTTCATTCCTTCAAGCAACTCATATTTGTCTCCGACATCAACATGTAAAGTAGCAAACATAGCGTAACATCACTTAAGACCAAAGATAATACAAATACTAAAATTTGAAATTAATCATGTCATCCAATGTTAAAACAAATAACACAATTTTTTTTTTTTTTTAAACAACATTCTACCCCCAACCTATTCTAAACATGAAAGGAAAATATGCATGCAGAAATGTGAAAATGATGTAGAAAAAATTAATTAGAAAAAGAATTTTTTTTTTTTTTTAACTAAGAAGATGCGTTTCTAGAGGCACTACACTCCATATTCAGCCATCTTCGACTCAAAAATTTGAAAATATATATTTATAAAGGAGAAAGAGGAAGAAAACGGTTTTTTTTTTTTTTTTTTTTAAACGATGAAGATGCGTTTCTAGAGTAACTACACTCCATATTCAGCCATCTTCAACATAAAATGTTAGCAACAGTTAGTTTCTACAACAAAAAATCAGTAAAAACTTAACCAAGATTCCACAATTGTCGACTATTCCCTCCCCCCAACCAGAACGAAACATTGTCCTCAATGTTTTAAAGGAAAGAAGTAGAGTTTAGAAGACATCACCTGGGTGGTGCAACACAGAAGAAAATATTTACAGGCGGAGAGTTAAATCTAATTTGTACTTCTTACTGCGGCTACTGTTACTATCATTATTTGGTCGCTCCAACACAAAGGTCCAGGGGTCTGGCTCCGGTTTATAAGCTTGTAACATATCAAGTAGCTCATTAGCAGTGTGAGCACAAATAAAGAGTTTTTTCACATTAGAAGGAATGAAATAGTTTTTTATTGCATGGTTAAGAAATGCGATAAAGCCATCATAAAAGTTATTGACATTTAACAAACCGATAGGTTTCTGGTGGATGTGCAGATGGGCCCAAGATGCTAGTGTCATAAGTGCCTCTAGTGTTGCAAGATCTCCTGGAAGGAAAATAAAAGCATCAGCATGATTAAGCATTTCAGTTATTCTTTCTTGCATACCTGAGACGACTAACTCTTCTCCAGTGGATGAGTCAGACGAACTGCCCAATGGTTTTAGGACTCTTGGGATGATGCCTAACACTTGACTTCCTCTGATAAAAGCTGCTTCTGAGACCATTTTTGATAACCCTCGGTTACCTCCTCCATACACCAAGTGTAATTTTCTCGCTGCTATGCTTCGACCAAGATCTATGGCTGCCTCCACGAACTCTTTATGTTTGCCATAGGTAAATCCAGAAAGCACACAAATGTTCTTGAATTGTCTATTGGGAGTAGCTGCCATTGGAATATTTCTCAAAAATAATTTGTGAGTATTTGACAAAAGAAATCACATTTAAGAGTCTTGGTGATAGTGGGTCACAGTTGTGAATGAGGTAACATGTCAGTGTCAAATAACGCGTGAAGCACATGGCTCGCGAGTCAAAAAGGAAACAGTAAAAAGGAAAAAGCAAACAGTAATAAAATTATTAAAGACAATAATGCAAACAATAAAACAACAGTGAAATGAAATAAAATAACAGTAAAGTAAAAGGATATGTACACATAGTTGCGACTGTGGCTCACATCTTCCTCTGGTTTTACGTCCAGAAACGGCTTGAACGCCCTCTATGGGTCGAGGATCGGCTTCCCATCCAGTTTTCTTATAAACTGACAAACAGGGTCGTTTATAGTCAGATTCCCGAGACTATATCGTGCATGCTCTTTCTGGAATAATGGCCATAACCGGAGAATCGCTCCTTGCACATATCCACTGGGATGCGTTTCAAGAGACAAAAGGATATCATCCAATGACTCCTTATTCAAGCCATCCCTAATGAATTGAATCTTATCTTCCCTGTTATCAGACACTATTCCTAAAGAACATGGGTTTCTATCGCAACTCATTCTGGCACACTTATGACAAGCAACAGAAATTCTTCGAGCTCGTCGTTTTCTTGCATAATTTCCTTTACCACAACCAGGCATGAATGCAATAAATCTTGGAGGTAACTCACCTGCCGATCGTACTTTAGCCTCGATTAACCAACGGATGTCAGCAGGTATGTTATTCTTCATGAGTAATCGCATGCGTTCGGACCGAGCTTTATAGATCGTAAAGAGGGCATTCTGAGGAAGTGAAGGGAATCGCTTGTGAAGCTTCGCTAGAATCTCGTTTCTGTCCATACTTTCGCCTCAGAATGTCAGTTATTATGGGAAACTGAAGTAACCGACTTGATTGTCACGGAGTACCGTTATCCGCCACTTCACCGGGGTAACAAACTAAAGCACACAAACAGAAAAACAAATTAAAACACACAAAGAAAATTAAAATCGTCCTCTTATTGAATTTACCTCAAGCTCCAACTGGATGTCGTAAACACTTCTCTCAATGTCTCTGAGTTGGCGTTCTAAACCCTCAACATAGGCTACTAACTCTGGTGGTTGTAGAGCCCAAATGCGATGTGTTTTACAAAATAGAATCTGCTTTTTGAGATGAGTTTTGACACGTTGAAGTGGTTTAAGAATGTTCAGGAGGAACGGTCTAAGCAAGGTACTCATGATTAAAAATGATAAGAGAAAACTTAATGGTAAAATAAACACACTTATGCAAAAACAATTTCAATTAGCAAAAGAATAATAATAAAAAGAAATAAAGAAAAATCAAATCAACGAAAAGAAGAAAAAAAAAATCAATTCAAATTTGGTGGGTCACTCAAATTTATTTCGGTGTCTTCTCCATGTGGTTGGTATTCTAGATATGGCTTTAATCTTTGACCATTAACTTTAAACGTGACACCATTCTTTGGGTCCTTAATTTCAATTGCCCCATGTGGAAAAACAGTATGAACAATAAAGGGACCAGACCATCGAGAGCGTAACTTACCTGGGAATATGTGCAAGCGAGAATTGAATAAAAGCACTTTCTGACCTGGAGTGAACGATTTTCTCATAATGTGCTTATCATGGAAGACTTTCATTCGTTGCTTGTAAATCTTGGCATTTTCGTATGCATCATTGCGAATTTCTTCAAGTTCTGTCAGCTGTAATCTTCTTTCTGAGCTGGCTTGCTGCATGTCAAAGTTGAATTTCTTGATGGCCCAATATGCACGATGCTCGAGTTCCACAGGTAGGTGGCAAGCTTTTCCATACACTAGCCTGTAGGGTGACATCCCAATCGGGGTCTTGAAAGCCGTTCTATATGCCCATAATGCATCATCAAGTCTTAATGACCAATCTTTTCTGTCTGGCCTCACCGTTTTTTCTAATATGTGCTTGATTTCTCGATTGGAGATCTCAACTTAGCCACTGGTTTGCGGATGATACGGGGTTGCCACTTTGTGTGTGATTGAATACTTTGTCAAAAGAGCTTTGAATGCTTTGTTACAAAAGTGGGCACCACCATCACTAATTATCGCTCGAGGGAATCCAAAGCGCGAGACAATGTTGCTTTTCAAAAATCCTATCACCACTTTGTGATCATTGGTTCTACATGGAATTGCTTCTACCCATTTTGAGACGTAGTCAACACCAACCAATATGTATTGATGGCCAAAAGAAGGGGGAAAGGGTCCTATGAAGTCAATACCCCATACGTCAAAAATCTCAACCACTAAAATTGGATTTAGTGGCATCATGTTCCTTCGTGTAATGCTCCCCATTCGTTGACACCTATCACATGAAGAACAGAAAGTGTAAGCATCTCGAAATATAGTTGGCCAATAGAAACCACATTGTAAAACTTTAGTCGCTGTTTTCTTAGCACTGAAATGGCCTCCACAAGCTTGTTCATGGCAGAATGAAAGGATATTCTGAATTTCACTTTCAGGGACACATCGTCTAACAATTTGGTCTGCACAATACTTGAACAAATATGGGTCATCCCAAAAGAAATTCTTTATTTCCGCAAAGAATTTAGCCTTGTCTTGCTTGGTCCAATGCTCTGGAAATTTACCTGTAACAAGATAATTAACTATATCAGCATACCAAGGTAATACTTCCACACTCATTAATTGTTCATCTGGAAATGACTCATTTAATATTAATGGCTCTGTAATTGTGTCAAAATGGAGACGAGAGAGGTGGTCCGCCACAACATTTTCTGTCCCTTTCTTATCTTTGAATTCCAAGTCAAATTCCTGCAAAAGTAACACCCAACGAATTAGTCTAGCTTTTGCATCTTTCTTTGTGAGAAGATATTTAAGAGCAGCATGATCTGTGAATATAATTATTTTACAACCAATGAGATAAGATCGAAATTTCTCTAATGCAAACACTACTGCTAGCATTTCTTTTTCAGTAGTTGAATAATTCAACTGTGCATCATTCAATGTCATACTAGCATAGTAAATAACGTGGGGAATTCGATCAACTCTTTGTCCTAATACTGCTCCTACTGCATAATCAGATGCATCACACATGAGCTCAAATGGTAAGTTCCAGTTTGGGGCCTGAATGATGGGTGATGATGTCAACAATTGCTTTAATTTTTCAAAAGCCATAAGACATGAATCATTAAAGATAAAAGGTACATCCTTAGCAAGTAAATTGCATAAGGGTCTAGAAACTTTGCTAAAATCTTTAATGAAACGTCTATAAAAACCAGCATGTCCAAGGAAAGATCTTACTTCTCTGACTGTTTTAGGTGGAGGAAGATTAGAAATGAGATCCACCTTGGCTTTGTCAACCTCAATACCTTTGCTTGAAATGATGTGACCGAGAACAATACCTTGTTTTACCATAAAATGGCACTTCTCCCAATTCAAGACTAAGTTCTTCTCGGTACATCTCTGCAGAACTAGCGTTAGATGATGTAAACATTGATCAAACGAGTCACCAAAGACAGAAAAATCATCCATAAAGACTTCAAGGAATCGTTCAACCATATCAGAAAAAATGCTCAACATACATCGTTGGAATGTAGCAGGTGCATTACATAATCCAAATGGCATTCTCCTATATGCAAAAGTGCCAAAAGGGCAAGTGAAAGTAGTTTTCTCCTGATCTTTTGGTGCTATGGGAATCTGATTATATCCTGAGTAGCCATCTAGAAAGCAATAAAATTCGTGGCCTGCTAATCTATCAAGCATTTGATCGATAAATGGTAAAGGAAAATGGTCTTTACGTGTGACAGAATTCAACTTTCTATAATCAATGCATACACGCCATCCTGTAGTTACTCTAGTTGGTATCAATTCATTATCAGCATTGGTAACTACTGTGACTCCTGACTTTTTGGGGACGACTTGTACAGGACTGACCCATGAACTATCAGAAATTGGGTAAATGATACCTACGTCTAATAGCTTAAGGACTTCTGTTCTAACAACTTCTTTCATATTAGGATTTAACCGACGTTGCATTTCCCTAGTAGATTTAGCATTTTCATCAAGGTGAATGTAATGCATGCAGTCTACTGGGTTTATACCTTTTATGTCTGCTATGGTCCATCCTAATGCCCCTTTGTGCTCTTTTAAAACATCCAACAACTTACCTTTTTGTTCGTCATTTAGGGATGATGAGATGATTACCGGCAGAGTACTTTCTTCTCCCAAAAATGCATATTCCAGAGTGTTGGGTAATGGTTTGAGCTCGAGTTTCGGTGGTGATTCTGATGATGGGATGAGTTTCTTCTCTGATGGTGCTAGTTGTTCAACTCTTGACTTCCATTTATTAGTGTCCATGGATGGTGCTGAGTCAAGTAGGGCGTTGACCTCATCGACCGATCTGTCAATATCAAAATCCAAACCAAAGTGAGTTAAACATGTTTGTAAAGGATCATCACTAAGGTTTGAAATAAAAGTATTATCGACTATTGTTTCTATTAAATCCACATCAACAATTCCATCATCTGCACTGTGAGGTTGTTTGGCAATGTTGAAAATATTTAGCTCCATAGTCATGTTGCCGAAGGACAATTGCATATTTCCGGTCCTGCATTGAATGTGAGCATCCGCAGTCGCCAAGAAAGGTTGGCCTAGAATAATGGGGATGTGCTTCCTTGAATCCTGTATTGGTTGAGTGTCAATTACAATGAAATCAACAGGAAAATAAAACTTGTCTACCTGGATAAGCACGTCCTCCACAATACCACGAGGTATTTTCGTGGACCGATCTGCAAGCTGTAACACCACTGGAGTTGGGTGTAATTCTCCCAGTCCAAGTTTCACGAATACTGAATAAGGCAACAGATTTACACTAGCTCCTAAATCCAACAAAGCATTCTCAATTGTGTGGTTCCCTATGCTACATGAGATAGTGGGGGAGCCTGGGTCTTTGCATTTTAAAGGAATTTTATGTTGGAGTATAGAACTAACGTTTTCTGTTAAAAATGCCTTCTTTTGAACATGCATATTTCTCTTTTTAGTACAAAGGTCTTTAAGAAACTTGGCATAAGATGGAACTTGCTTTATAGCATCAAGTAAAGGGATGTTAACACTTACCTGTTTGAAGATTTCGAGAATCTCACCTGTGGATTTTCCCTTCTTTCCTTTCACTAACCTCTGAGGAAATGGAGCTTTGGGAACGTATTCTCGTGGGTTGGTTTCTTCTTTTTCCTCCGGTGGTGAGTCCTCAGCATTTACAGGTACAATTTGATTTTCTTTTGTCACCGGCATCTCCACTTTATTGTCGACTTCTTTTCCTTTTCGCAAGGTCATGATTGCTTTGACCTCTCCATGCTGTTGTGGTGAACTGGTACTTGCTTCATGTACTCCTTTAGGATTAGGCACTGGTTGACTTGGAAATTTTCCTTTCTCAACAGTCATTGCCAAGGTCTGAACTGAAGAAGCAAGTTGTCCCACCATCTTCTCGAGGCTTGAAACTGATTGAGCTTGTGAGTTGAAGCCCGCTCTCAACTCATTTCGTAGTCCATCAATGGTGCGATTCTGTTGCTCAATCGTGGAGTGAGTAACATTCTTGAAATTCTGGAATGCATCCTCCCATGGTCTGGGTTGAGAGTAGTTCTGGTTCTGATTGTATGGTCTGAATGGTGGCTGAGAGGCTTGAGGATTTTGAGGAATTTGTTGCAGTGGTGGAGCTGGAGCTGTTGGTCCATTCTGTTGGAATCCTTGAGACCATGAAAAATTGGGGTGATCTCTCCATCCAGGGTTATATGTGTTGGAGTATGGGTTGTAATTAGATGGCTTTCTCATTACACCTATGGCATTGGCTTGATCGGAGTATGAGTCATGGTCATGTGGTTCTGTTGATTTAGCAGTCGACAACGATGCTATTTGTCGAGCAAGACCTTCAACCATCTCCTTGACTTCTTTGATTCCCGAAGTTGACTCGCCAATGTGAACCTCATTCACTCCTTTAATCCTTCTAGTATTCCTGAGTGATCGACTCCGTTGTTGGGAATTATCCGCTTGTCGCTGGAAGAATTCCCAAATCTCTGATGCACTTTTTGACATTAGCTCTCCTCCACTTGTTGCCATTAGCCATTCTTGCACATTCGGCAATAATCCCTCCAAAAAGTATTGGCATTGGTGCCATTTCTCGTACCCATGATGTGGACACTTCAAGAGTAGCCCATTGAATCGCTCCCATGTTTCGAAAAACTGCTCGTCCTCTCTTTGTGTAAACTCTGAAATTTCCCTGCGAATAGAATTGGTTTTATGCACTGGGAAATATTTATTTAGAAATTTTGTAACCATTTGTTCCCATGATGCAATGCTATTAGCAGGCAAAGTATTTAACCATGAACGAGCTCTATCCTTTAAAGAAAATGGGAATAATCTAAGTTTAACATCATCGTCTGAAAAATTTTCATATTTAAAAGTTTGACAAATGGCATGAAAATCATTCAGATGATTATATGGGTCCTCATTTTCTAGGCCATAGAATGTGGGGAGACAATTTAGCACACTAGGTTTTAGTTCAAAGCTCCTAGCAGCTACATTTGGGTATCTTATACATGATGTGCTCAAATTAGCTAAGGGACTAAAATAGTCCTTAAATGGCCTCTCCTGTGGTGCTTGTAAATCCATTTTATTTTTAACGTGTTTGTGTGTGCGAAGTGTTTTTACTAATTCAAGGTCTATAGGTTCAAGATTAGGTAATAATGACCTACGACCATGCATGCAAAATAAAAATAAAAATAAAGATGGGAACAAAACAAATAAAAATAAATAAGAGGGAGAAATTACGATACTAACCTTATTGCGCTATTACAACCTTACTATAAAAATACACAAAAATAAATACGTGAAATAAATTAACTAAAAATTAAATTAATAAGATAAACAAAAATTACAAAGAAAAATAAATTAAAAATTAAATTACAAAATTTTAAAGAAGAGAAAAAGAAAAGAAATACTAACCTTTAAATGCAGATTCACTTTTTTTTTTCTTTTTTTAATAAAAAATACAAGAAAACAATTTAAAATAAATTATTCACAAAAATTAATTCTATGAATTAAAATTACTTACCTCCCCGGCAACGGCGCCAAAAACTTGTTGTGCAAATTTTAATGAACTCGCAAGCGCACGAATCTATTATAGTGTAGATCAATGGTGACGAGTGTCGATCCCACGAGGAGGTGGATTTTAACTGTGTATAGAATTAATTTTGCAAAATGGGTTGTTGGAATTGTGGTGGAAGTGATTTAAATTATCCTAAAATTGGAATTGAAATGGCGATAATAAATTCTAAGACTGGAATTGCAATGGCGAGAGTAAATTGAAGAGAAATCTATTGAAATAACGTACTTGGGTATCTGGATCCGTATCAACATGCATCATGGGCTAAATAATCCGTATTAATGCCAATTAAATCATGAGGGGGGAATCCACACCTCATGAACCACGCTCTAATCAATATGGTGCTAAGGGCTTATCGTGCCAAATAATAATAACCTTATACTAGAGAGCCGGTGTAACCAAGGCGGTATCTAGACAAGATCAGTATTATTTGTCGACGATAAGTCAAATCATCCACAAAACCTAGAGGGGAAAAGAAAATAAATTTACCAAATAAAGCCCATGACACATGTTGAGACTTCACCTTCAACCCAAGCTTGAAAGGAAATTAGCTACTCATAATTGAACTAGGGGCAAACTGGGAATTTATTAAAATACAAAGAAAATACAAGATGGAGAGGGAATTACAGAAAATGGATCCCAAAAATGGATTCAGAGATATCAAATTAGGGGGGGGAGGCCCCCTTTTTATAGATACATGGAGTAAATCATGGCCATCGGATTAAAAACAGTTTGGACGCTCAGGATTGCGCCACGTCATCAGTCAACAGTCCACGGTTTGACCACGTGGATGAACAGTAACACGGTTTGACCCGGATGAACAGTAACGCAGTTTGGTTGAAAATAATCCTGTGTGATGCATGCACCGTACGCGAGATTTTTCGTCCACTGATATGCTGCCACGTCACCATCAACAGTACATAAGAAGTTTAGTCCAACAGGATCGTGACACCTCATCAGTCAATGCCACATCATCGGTCAATGCCACGTCATCGATCCGTCTATGTGAACAGTGTCGTGAACAGTGTCGTGAACAGTAACGTAGACAGTACCGTACACGTGAATAGTACCGTACATGTGAATAGTGCCATTTTTCCTTTTATGCCCCTCCTAAGGTTTTCGACCGTCCTGAGTTCAAAAGTGATGTCCGTTTTGTCGTCTGATCTCTCCTTTATTGTGAAATGACTATAATGCCCCTAAAATACATAAAATACTTAATTAAAATAACACACACGTAATTACATCACAAGAAGGTTAAATACATAAAAGTAAGGGTTGTTAGTAAGACTTGAAATGTAAAATGACGGTTTTCTCCTTTATAAATATGCATTTTCTAACACTCAACACTCATCCCCATAAATCAACATGTAAAAACTCTAAAGGTTGAATGGTGGTAGTTTTTGTGGAGGAAAAGAGATGCATATGATATTTACCAAATTGACATGCATTACAGAAGTCTAGTTTGATATCATTATTCACATCAAAATCAGAATTGATCTATTTTGTGATTTGTTTAAGAGCATGAACTGTAGGATGACTCATTATCTTGTGCAAAACAAACAAGACTTTTAAGGCTTCATTATTGAATTAAATAATAGTTGTATTTGTCAACCTTCCATAGGAGTGTATAAATATTATAGTTAACTAACTTATAGTTAACTAACTTAGAACAAAAAACAAACAAGACTTTTAAGGCTTCATTATTGAATTAAATAATAGTTGTATTTGTCAACCTTCCATAGGAGTGTATAAAATATGAAACTCTTAAGTGATTAAGCATTGACACTAGAAAGTGTTGGAACTGGAAGTAGATTTTGAGGTGACAAACAAAACATTGGGCCTGTTATTATTAGAAGCTACAACATTAGAGACTGCAGTTAGACCTTCAACTTGATATAGTTCTCCTTTAGCGATCCCCTGAAGCAAAATGGTCCTTGTTTTCTTGGTTTTAACAAAACAAAATGTTTTATGAAATTCAATAAGAACATTATTGTTAACAAAAATTTTAGGACACTTAAAAGGTTTTTGGAGATTGCAGGAACATGCAAGATGTTGCTAAGATAAATATTTGTTGTAGAGAGTGCACTTAACATAGCATAACCAATATGTTAAATATCTAAGCCCATACCACTTCTTATATGCAATTTATCTGTCCTAAGATAAGTAAAATAAGATGTGAAAATACATGCATCTTTGGTTACATGATTGGTTGCTCTTGATTCAATACACCACAGTGGCTCAACAACAAGTCCTTAGTTAGTTAGAAGACCAAATGAAGTAAAAAATCCAGTATAAAAATCAACTCTGCCTATAAGAGTATTAGGCAATAAAGTATTTGATTACAAAGAATGATGTCAAACCAATATTGATAAGGTGGATCCTCTTGCTACAAGAGTTTGACTTAGAGATCAAGGATGGAAAATGGACCAATAACCAAGTAGCAGATCATCTCTCAAGGCTAGAACAGATGCAAGCACCTTGACCAAATAGGACATCACAGAAACATTCCCTGATGACCAACTACTAATACTACAGCATGCACAGATGATGCAGCAATCTAGACTCCTATAGTATGCAGATTTTGTTAATTACTTGGTGAGTGGACTGTTACCACCTGATTTGAATTATCAGCATAAGAAGATATGTTTCCAAGATGTCAGAAGCTATCAGTGGGATGAGCCATACTTGTACAAGATGTGCTCAGACCATATGATTAAAAGATGTGTATCTGATGAAGAAATTCCATACATACTATATTCGTGCCATGCTGCAGCATATGGAGGACATTTTGGAGGTTATAGAACAGTTGCCAAAGTTTTATAATCAAGTTATTACCGGCCCTTTATTTTTAAATATGTTTATGAGTTTGTCAAATGATAAGTGTCAAAGAACAGGGAACATATCTCAAAAGCATGAAATGCAATTAACAAGCATTTTGGCTGTGGAGCTCTTTAATGTATGGGGGATAGACCTAATGGGACTCTTCCTACCATCTTTTGGAAACTTATATATTCCAGTTGATGTAGATTATGTGTCCAAATAGGTGAAAGCTATAGCATTGCCAACAAATTATGCTAAAGCCGTGGTGAAATTCCTTCAAAAGAATATTTTCTCAAGGTTTGGGACTTCAAGAGCTATCATTAGTGGTGAAGGCACTCATTTTTGCAATATGATATTTGCTACAGCACTGGTTAAGTATGGAATTAAGCACAAGATTGCTACAACATGTCACCCATAATCTAATGATCAAGCAGAAGTGTACAACTGAGAGATCAAAAGGATTTTGGAGAAAGTAGTGAACCCACTAGAAAGGACTGGTCACTCAGATTACATGACTCACTATGGGCCTACCATACAGCATACAAGACACCACTGGCATGTCTTCATACAGAATTGTTTATGGCAAAGCCTGCCATTTTCCATTAAAGCTAAAGCACAAAGCATATTGGGCATTAAAACAACTAAACATTGACATGCATGCTGCAGCAGAGCATCAAAAATTCCAACTTTGTGAGCTTGAAAAATTAAGGTTGTTCTCTTATGAAAATGCAGGGATTTACAAAGAAAAAACAAAACAATGGCACGACAAGCACATTCGGCAAAGAAATTTAATTATGAGCCAACAAGTTTTACTTTACAATTCAAGATTAAAACTTTTCCCTGGAAAATAAAAACTAGATAGTGCAGACCTTTTAGACTTATCAACATTTATCCTCACGGTACTGTAGAAATCAAGGACGAAAAAATTGATTAGAAATTTATGGTAAATGGTCAACAAATCAAACATTACATTGATGACGTCTCGTTTGACTCAATAGATGATGTAAGCCTCACCGATCTAATTTGAGTATTTAGGGAAGGTCAGGCTGAAGGACCTAAAATCAAGCGTTAATTAGGAGGCAACCCAATAATTAGGGAGGTTATTTGATTTTTTTTCCTTAAATTTAATTTTTGCATCTTTTTCTTTATGGTTATCTCATTTTGATTAATTACTTTCTTTCCATGTTTCACTGCACTTTAATTATTAAAAAAACATTTGTGGGCCAAGAAGTTGAGACAAGTTGCTATAGCATTACACCTTACATGATAGTGGACAGTGTTTCTTATCAAACGGGAAACTTTACTGGATAGTGCTGCAGGACAAGATTATCAGTTGTAGCAACAATTCTTACCATTACAGTGTCACAATTATGGAAAATTTTCTTTTACTGAGTGGGAATAAATTTTTTACAACTGGCTTAGTAAATCAAGAAAAAGATGCGAAGGGAATACATAATCCCTAGACTCCCGAACTGATATCCTTTTCTTATTTAAATTGAATATGTTTTAACTTCAAAATCTTATTTCTAATTTTATCTCCGTAAATTAATTTTTCTTTTATTTCTATTTTTACCATCACTTATATATTAGAGTTTTATTGTACCAATTGGAATTTAACTCAAAATTTTTCTCCTCTCTCAGCAAGAGTCCTTAGAATTCATGATTCTTTTTACAGCTTAAGCCTTTGTTATCCAACAAATCTATTTCAACTGCTCCAGCAATGACGAGATACAAGAAGATGGCAAGCCGTCTAAAGAATCCATCACGCTTCCAAGGCTACAAAGCTGAAGAAAAGTTTGAAGAATTTATCGAACCACGAAACATTTTAGAACAAAAGGGGTTCCAATTCCCGCCACAACTTTCTGGAATAATCTACACTATCCACATTATTGTAGCAAAAATGGGCTAGTTGGAATTTTATAAACATCCAAGGGATCTTTTACTGCCGATTGTCAAGGAATTTTATGCCAAAATGTTGGGGTAAGAGCAACGAATAATGTGGGTAAGGAACACTCAAGTCTCTTTAGACCCAAGAGTAATCAATACTTTTTACAATTTACCTTCTAATGTTGATTGTGAGTACTCAAAAATGATTGGAAGCATGACCCCCAAGAAATGGAATAGTATGCTCAAAATCCTTACTGTAGATGGGAGTTCTTAGGAAATGAGGAAGGTAGAGTAATAAATAGGATTGATTTGAAACCGATTACCAAAGTTTGGGTAAAGTTTTTGAAATCTAGATTGATGCCTACAACACACACCACCACCGTGTCCCAGGAAAGGTTGATTCTTTTATATGTTATTGTTAAAGGGTTGCCAATTGATGTTGGGACAACTATCGAGAGAGATTAGAGAGTGTGCTATAAAAAAGCACAAAATTGCTACCTTATTGTTTCCTTCTTTTATCACCAGCATATGTCTTGTGTCGGGAGTGAGCATAACTACTAAAGATGAACGTATTAAGAATGAAGGAGCTCTCACTACTCGAACCATAGAAAGAATTACTAGAGAATCTGTTGTAGGTACACTAGAGCCTATTGTTGTAGTAAATGCAAAGAGGGTCATTGGGGTCGAAAGAAGGTTGCAAGAGCTTAGTGACAATATCAGTCAATGTGTAAAGGCACAACGGAGAGAAAATAATAGATTTTGGATTTGATGCATCTTGAAGACCACTTGTATCAATTTGCTCTCAACATGAAAAGCAAAAACATAGACTTTCCTGACACTTTACTACAATAATTTAACTTCCACCCAACATAATAAGATGCTACGACCACTCAAACAATAACCAGTGAAAAGGAATTAGAGTCAACAAACAATGACCAACTAGCACCAAAAGAAACAGAAGGTACTGAATTAGAAACTAACAGCTCACTAGGAGAAGAAGAATAAGAAGGGGCCCAAAGGGGGAGAAAGATGAGGTAGCTCAAATGGTGCCTCCTAAAAGAAGACAAAAACACATCATCGGAGATGATGAAGATGAACCAGAGGAGGAGCAAGATGTTGAGCCCTTAATCCCAGTCCTCTCTAGCAAGGGTAAAGAAAATATTATGGAAGAAGACGACTCAAAGAAAGATCCAGAGGACATTGATGCAGAACTTGAAGTAGCTGCCACAAGGGTTACTAAAATAGTTATAAAGAAGAAGAGCCTCTTAGACATCATTGCTTAAATCACTACTGAGGACTCTGCTACAGTAAAACCTGCTCCAGCTGCTCCACACTAAACGCCAACCAAATCTCCTCCCATAGCCCCCAAGGGATCTAGCAAATGTAAAGAGGCCACCTCTGGAGGTGCTACAACACTAGAAGAACCAAAGCACAAGCGGGCAAGAACCATTCAGCCCAAAGCTAGTGTACCTATTGGAACACCACTAATAAGTCCATCATTAAGCCAGAAGAAAAAGCAACCCACTATCCCACCACAAGGTTTGCCCAAGGACCGCTTGAGGAGTTCCACCAAAAAGTAGTGACCTTTCAACTCGTGCTGTAGCAAACCATCCAACAATAGAGAGTACCCCTGTTAGCCCAATCTAATTTCTTTCAAGTTCTGAGACTTTTCTTTTGTTTTTAATTGTTTTGCTTTTCTTTCGTGCCAATGTATGCATGTGTGGTTTGTTTTGTTTTGTGTGCTTGTGAGGACACAACACCTCTCAAGTTTGGGGGGGGGGGGGGTTGTGTTGGTGCATGTATTTGTGTTGTGCATTGTGTGTTTCGTGTTATGCGTAACTCTGCTATCTAGTAGTTGTGTATGGAGTGAAAAACCTCACGAAGATAAAGTGAGTTTTATTCAATTTTTGAGATCGCCAAGTAGAATTAATTCATGGATGAGGGTTGGAATTTTATCCTAACACTTAGGGTTTAGCTGAGTTTTATGAGAATGTTGTAACAGAAGCTAGAAAATTGAGAAAGGTAGCAAAATTTCAAGTTTGGGGGAAATTTTTTGTTGAATTGTGCTTGTATAAATTTAGCTCTAATGGCTTAAATTACTGAGTAACCAGAGCTGAGTATGTACCCCATATGCAGACCTGAGTCCAAAGACAATAAGAGCCATGAGCATTGCTGTAGCATAAAAAAAAAATAGAGAGATAAGGTCTTATGTCTAGGATATTGAGTAACCAGGTCTGTTCATGAGCCCCATATTCAACCATGAGTTAAAGATGTTTATAGATAAAACTATGTCGTGAGCATTGCTACAGCAACTCTGATTTGTACATTAAGTGAGAAATTGGGTGTTATCACCACAAGTGATAGACATTTATATAAAAAATCAATGATACATTGAAGAGAAATCTAAAAAAAAACCCGAGAGAGAGAGAGAGAGAGAATATTTTGCTATAGCATAGTTTGAACTTGTTTGTGATTTCTATTTCCCTTATGTGTGAATGTACTTGTGTTCTACCTCTAAAGTGTATATAACAGCAGTGCAATGTTGCAGCATCTCTGAAATTTGATCAAAGTGGCATACATACACCCTGGACAAAAGGATGCCTAAGTCTATAATTGAACTACTATGTCAATTTTGCACCAGTAAGAGTGTGATCTAAAGGTTGACGAATCCTTGCAAGCTTGATGGCAGAGCTATGTTACTAATGTGTGATTGTGTGATTGAGTATTAATGTTATTATCATTACTTGAGGATAAGTAATAGTTTAAATTTGGGGGTGTGATAACTCTATAAAATGAGAGTTATCATGATATTTTTAGATTAAATCAAGATTACTTAGAGAGTAAATGATGTGTTTTTATTGCATTTTGATGATAGTTTGTATTAACATCCATTTTAGTTTAATTTTAGTAAATTTTGTTTGATTTCGAATAATTGTGTGCTTAAATCATATACATAAGTGTAGGTAATTGGAAGTTCGAATCTCAAGGAAAGGATGTTGTTGCAATAGCTTGCAAAAAAAATGAAAAAACATAGCTGCAGAAGAATTGAAATAAGTTTGGAACAATGCAGATGTTGCAGCCATTGCTATAGCAACCATTGCTGTAGCAATCCTGGAGCATTAAAAGAGAAGATTTCGTGAGAGACACTTAACAGATTACGATATGGAGTTTCTAAATCTAGAAGATACGTGCCTTAGACTTCCAGTTGCCCTAATTTTCATATATAAAAGGAGCACACGCGCAAAAAAAAAACAAAAAGAGGCCATCAACCTAGAATAAAAACCGAAAAGAAACAAAAGAAAAGACAAAATCGAAGAGCAAAATCAAGGGCTGCGTCAGAGGAGAGTTTGCAAAAATCAATCGGGAATCCAGTCCTTCTTAGTTTTCTCTTGTTTTCTTGTTTATTTTTTAATCATGAGGATGTATTTGATGGCTAAAACTTTATTGTTCATGTTTCTTTTATATATTATGAACTAAATTTATTTGTGGTTGAGTGATAAACAATCTTGATGGTTTACTAACTAAATATATGCGGTGCTGCATGTTTGCTATAGCATTTTGTTTTGATAATATTTATTTATATTTATTATTTCGGCTGACCATCCATTTAATGATACAAGATAAGAAAGAGCCATAAAAGGGTCTATCTTAGTGGAATATATAAGAGCAATACTTGGTTTTAGGTTGGATTTCCTGAGTTGAGTTTTACTTAATTCCAAAAGGGCCATACTTAATCTAAAATTAGTAATGAACTAGGCATAGAGATTCACCTTATAGGGTAATTAGAACCTAAGCATGTAATGTTATATCTTATATTGGCATAACAATTGGTCACAATTAGGTTGCATAAAGATATAAGACATCTAACATGCGACAACTGAGGGTACAATAGGATACTGCCCAGTACTGTAGCAGATATTGTAGCAACTGAGCCTAAAATTAGAAGAAATAGTTAAAACCATTAAGAGAGTTTAATCACTCTACTACTCCATGCTTATTGGTTTTATCCTTGTGTTTACTGTGAGAGTTTTATTGTAACGCCACAAATTTCCATAATATTAAATTATGAAAATTGGACTTTCTTTGAGAATTATGGGTGGCCTATAACCCTTATTAAGAAAGGGATACTAATTATAAATAGAGGTTATTTATGAGATAATTTTGGAAAAAAGGTTATTTTTCCTAATTAAATAGGGTTTCTTAAGACTCCCTATAAATTCACACTTTTTTTCCCTTCCATAACCCTAAGTCCACGACATTTATTCTTCTTCTCTGCTGCTCTTTACGCTCCTACCCAAATCTTAGGATTCAAACCTTTGTTTAGGAGAGAATCAAAGCGACGGGTAAGTTATTCTCCCTATTCTCAACAGATTTCTAATTACTCTATCTAGGGTTTATATTGGCACGATTCTAGATGGTTATAGATCATAATGCATTATTTAGAATGTATTTAGGCTTTGTTTAGGGTTTTGATTTATTATGAGTTTAGTTAATCAATCATTGACGTATTAAGCACAGGATAATTCTGGACAGCATGAGTATCTCGAATTTAAACCTATATTTTCTGAAGGATTTTTCTTCTAAAATTTATATTTCTGGAAACTATACATGTAGGCTTCTTGAGTAAATTTTATTTCATTAAATTCGACTTCGTTTTCAATTTTATATGTATTTTCGAAATAGAAACCACTGCACTGGAAAACTGCGATTCCAGCATTGCGATCGGATTCACAAGATTATTTGTACCACCAAATGAACTCTGAAAATTCTGAAAGTTTATATGTAGGTTAAATTATGTGTCTAGGAATCCCAGTTTTAATTTCATAATTTTCTGATTAGTATTTTATTTTATAAAAATCACAGAACCCGTTCTGTTTGGTTTACGTTATGTGAAAACAGTTTCAAAATTGTTGAGACATAAATAGTTTTGAAAATGTTTTTGATGTCGAATCCTCTTGCAAATTTTACATGGGGTACTCATGGATGTCCATAACAGTTCCATAGAACATTATGTCGTTATGAGTTATAGATCAAGAGTTAAAATTCTGAGAATCAGACCTGTACGGGTATGAATTAGAAAGTCAGATTCTTAGAATAAGTTATTAATTGTCATATCTTGTATTTCTTTAAGGTGTTGGAGGTGATTGAGGCTCTTAGAGGCTTAGAGGCGTGTTAATTCAAATTCTTTAGTCGAGATAAGTAACTTCATTCCTAGTATACTGGATATGTATAAGTATTTTGATATTATTAGTATAAGTAAAAATATTTTTATACTACTTAGAAGATTAATGGATTTTCATAACAAAATTAGTTTTATGTAAATGTTTTAAAGCCTAAATTCTTTTTAAGAAGGTATTTTATAAATTCTTTTAAATATGTAAATTATTTTATGACATGACTACCTTTTATGATTTTATCTATAAAATACTTTGCAAGCCTAAATTATTGATATGGACTTTTATGAATCTGATACGAATGTTTTGTACCCATGTTTGATTTCAATTATTGATGATTGCATGAGATTCCTAATGTTTTGGCTTATTGTCCATAGTTGTTATGATTCTGATTCTGATCGTAATATATGATATATCTGTCTGGACCAGTACTGGGTTTCTGTTCTGAGTGTGCACACGATATTCTGATTCTGTTTCTGGCTAGGTCACCGGGACTATAGGTGACACTATGTGACATGAGCTAACATTTTGTTTTCTGTATACATATTATATGATGCTTCGTAAGTAAATATGCTTTTGGATATTCTGAATTATTAAGAATTTATGTTATGTTATCGTGATATATCGTTTTATGAAATTTATGGATTATGATATATGTTTTAAACAAAAGAAGGCTTGCAATATTTTTGTATCGATAGGCCTAGTATGTTAGGAATTGTTTTACTTACCGAGTTGACGGCTCACCCCTCGTCATTACCTTTTGCAGATTAAGTTTCTTTTGAGAGGTGCGCTTAGCTTTGGAGTTAGTAATTTTTCATTTCCGTTTGCCATTTGATTAAGAAGAGGAATAGACTCATATTTCTATTCAGTTTATTTCTGTTATGAACTTGTAATTTAGAGTTTGAGACTTTTGTTGTCTTTATGTTTGGGAGAGATTATTTAGTGTTAGACGTTTGAATTTGTGGATTTATTTGATTATAAATTTGAGGTATTTCAGTTTGGAATTTGATGAGTAAGGATTACGATCTGTAAGTAAACTCCTTCTTCACGTGCTCCGCACGTGTTAGTTTTGGGGTGTTACATTTATTTATTTTATTTTATTTATTACATTTTAGTTATTTTATTAGTTTTAGTAATTTTCTCATTTTAATTTGAAACAATCTGCACTGTTAAGATTGCTATAGCAAGTCTGATAACATCAATTCCTGTGGAGGCGATCTTGAATACTTATCATTATATTACTTGTTATGTACGTTTGTACATTGACACCAATAACACAAGAAAAAGTTACAACAACCACCTTATGGCCTAAAACCACCTCTTCATTGCTTATGAATAAAGTCCTAATTGAACATATTTCTGCATTTAAAGGCTTTATATCCAGGTATAAAATAAATCTGATAGATGATTTTGCTATCACACCGTTGAATCAATCCTCAAATCCCCCAAAATTTCCACTATTAAAACTCCTTTGATTGTTGTTACTAAGCTTATTTGAGTTCTATCCTCTCAAAGCAAAATTAGCTAATATATCATGTAAATTTCATTCTGTGTCTTTTCTTTACTTATCTCCATTCTAGTTTTATGACTAAGTATCAATGAAGATACTTCTTCAACAATGATACCTTTTCCATCCTAACAAGTATGTTTGTGACAAGAGACTTATAGTTTTCATCCAAGCCAGTATGCAAATGCATGATAAAATCATTTAAAAAAAGAGGATTAATGTCAATAGCTAGGCTATCTGTAAATTTCTTCATCTTGTTAAAGCAGTCACTGATGGAAAGATCTTCTTTCTTCATGACTTGAACCTACATTTTCAAAGGCATACAATGAGTCTTAGATTGAGAAATGAACATTTCTACAAGCTTTTCCTAAAGATTAAGCAAAGTGCACTGCCAACCACAATGATAAACACATTATCCACCATAGAAAATAGCATCTAGCTTTGTAGAAGTTTGTTGGTTTTCTTCTAGTCATTGTAGCTATGTTTCGCATATTGTCTTGAACTTTCAACTTCATATCTGCATGAATCACCTTCAATTTCAGTGAGAAACCGATTTGGATCTCGAGAATCCCGTTAATGAAACCTCGAAGGCCATTGACAATGATCGATGCATGAACTTAAGCTTTCCACACAAGGTAATTTGTTCTATCAAGTTCAATTGGCTGAACAAAAGAAAAGGAAATTGAAGATGATGTTGAATCGCTCGAGTTGGTCATGTTTGTTTGCTCTGACTTTATTGGAACTTTCTAACTTTTTTGTTTGCTCTGACTTTATTGGAACTTTCTAACTTTTCATAGTGGGCATTCTGAGTTCAACTTATGTCAGCGGTGCTTCACTAACAACTTTACTAACAATGACCACCTGAATCTAGTAACATCCTATCATAAGTTGCCACATGGCAATTAGTTAAAACTAATTCACATGTTGCAAATTCACTTGACACGATAGCTAATAGCTTGGCAACTTGCTTATCCTTAACACATAGCATTAAAATAGATAGTTCCACCACAATACCAAGCAGTCCTAGCAAAAGTAAGTTCTTATTCATTTGGGTGCACAACCTTAACATATTAAGATGTGATGCATAACCTACATAAGTTTTTATCATTTTAGGCTACATTTGCTGAGGAAGGACAACTATGAATAATATAAATTTTTAACATAATCACCACTTTTTAACCATTATAGTAGCAATAAAATGTGATAGAGAGACTACTTTTGAGGATTTTAGATCCAACACTAATCTTTAAATAGTATTTTATAGCACTTTGGGGATGTTTGGCACCCCTCCTTACATGGAGTTGCATCGCATTATCCATGCAACCCCATATTTGGCTGTAGCAAGTGGCTACATCAATTAAACCCAACTCCCAGCCAAGTTTAGCTAAGGCAGTAGTTGTCGTTTTTAACTTTATAATAATAATAAATAATTATAACTTTTTAATTTAATATAATATTATGTTATGTGTTAATTTTTATTATATTAAAAATATAAGTAAATAATGTATGTTGAATTCCATTATAATAATTCATATATAAAATTGATTAAATTTAATAAGTTAATATAACTAATAGTAAATACTTGAACAATATATAAAAATAAGAACATAACATAATATTAATTATAATTATATTATAGTAATTAATAGATAAAAAATGATTATTAATTAACAATTCAATATAACTAATAACAAAAATTTAATTATATCTATTTATATAATGGAATACAAAAGACAATTAAAAAAAAATCTATAAGCTATATTTCCTATGAGCTATTCTTAAAATTAATAATAACTTAAATAATGATATAATATATTATTACATATACTACATAACTCTTACTTGATTTATTTAGTACAATTTATTTTGTTAGTAAATATGTTCCAAATATTATATCACTTTGTTATTATGTGATTATCCTGTCATATGTACAAATTTTTATTTTATCATCCTAAGTTGACTTTTGAATTAATCTTATAGGCTTTAACTATTTATTTATGATGTTATATTATTTGGAGATTATTTGATTAAATTATTTACTTCAATCTTTATTTCACAGGTTGTATATTTCGAAAATACTTGGAAATAAATCATGCTGCATAAAATTTAAGGTTATAAGCTTCGATCTTTACAAAGAATTATGATGTTTTTGAACATTTAAACTAAAAAAAGTTAAATTTCTAAAATGTAAGACTTCTATATTTAGTATTTTTCTAAGTACTAATAAATATTATTTTTTAAATATATAATTTAAATTAATCACAAAAAAATTAATACGTATAATGCAGTACCAACATGGTATAATTAAAAATTAATACAATACAGTGTAGCACCAAAAGTTGTATAGTATTATTCTAATATAGTGTTAATATAATACAAAATAATACAATATATCTGCATTAAAATAATACAATACAACATAAAACATATAATGTGCTAAACACAATATAGTAATAATAGAATGTGTCAGAGACATTACTTTTAAGGCTTATCCTTAAAAAAAATATAAAATATTATTTCAAATTTGTGGAAAGTGAGGCACCCATTCTAAATGAAAAGGCTATGTAGCTAAATTGATGTAACATAGGGATAAATTGAGTGAAACACGAGGATCATATTTATCTTGTTGAAGATTTGATTATATCAGATTATCAGTTCGAACTATAATATTTGATCTACTCATTATACTTCATCGGCCCCATTAATCACTTTTATGCTAATTTTGACCCTACTATTTCATAGATTGACCAAAAAATTATTGCGATTGCTTATAATGTGACATGCACCAAGCCACCAATTGTGTAAGATAGATTGAGCAACGTATTCAAAGAGCGGATTTTGTTTTTTTTCAGACGTCGAAAGTTGTATTGTTTTGAGAATACAGGCATATTATATGATGAATCAGTCAATTTATTAAAATATGGAAACATTCGCTGTGTGATGTTTACAAGTGGGATATATTATCTGTTAATTTTATTTCGATATGCATTACTTCACTCTACATATTGTCTGAGTTTTCACACATACTCGTTTAAAAATTAAAAGGATAGAATCAAAAAGAAGAAGAAGTCTATGTCATCTACGTTGGTAACGTGGCAAGTTTAGATTCGTGGGGACTTTGTTGCATCAGGCTGCTCCCAACAAATCTGACACGTGGATCTTATCACATTCATTGCCTTTGACTTAACTATTCATTTTTGTTATTTTGCAGGTGGGTCATACTCATCTGGTGCTGAGTCTGGCATCATGGCCCATTCATGGAAAGCTCCATGCATAGCTGCTTTTGGTATCATCTATTAATTTACGACAAATTAACTATGTCTATAAAATTCTTTGATGATCAAGTAATGCATATCGAAATAAACTTAATAGATAATATGTCCCAGTTGTAAACATCAAACAGCGAATGTTTCCATGTTTTAATATGCATAATTGACATTAGACTGTGGTATTTCCAAATTGACATTGTATTATAACTGGATAGCATGGTCAAGCCTAAAATTTGTATTTACGGATTTATTCAATAATTTGGTCGAGCTTCTCCAAATTAATTTCTAAGTGTCTTTGTTTTATCACTGTCCAATAAGAAAAAAGTGTGAAAATGTCTTTTACCTATAATTTTTCTCATCGACGCTGAATCACCGATAATTTACTGTAGCTAATAGATTTTAATCAAGCCTTTTAATATTTTATCTTTTGTCGGTTTGTTGACAAAAAGCCTACTATACTGTACATGTAATCTTATCTTCTTATCTTTTTATAATCAAGCCATAATTGTAAATGTGAATTCGTTTTATATATATTGAATATCATTCCGCATGCGTTACTCAATTTTGATTCAAAAATGACAACTAGAGGAATGCTAGGTGCAATATTAAGTGGAAAATTAGCAATATATTTGGAATAAGAAAGGTGAGTTTATCTTAATCCTAGTCTAAACTTTAATTTTTTTTTTTAATTCATGATCAATTAACTTATCAAATCCTGAAACAGACAATGTGGCTCTCTGAATTATTTTGCATCCTAGGCTGGCTAGCTATAGTATTTGCCAAGGTTCCTTCTCCGGCTTTTCTTTCTTTCCCAATAGTTGTCAAATAATGGAATTGCTTTCCTCCATTAATAAATTGACTGATTCATCGTATAATATGCCTGTATTCTCCAAACAATACTACTTTTGACCCTTGAAAAAAAAATTCCTTTCTTTGATTACGTTGCTCAATCTATCTTACACAGTTAGTGTCACATTACATGCAATCGCAATAATTTTTTGGTCAATCTATGAAATAGTTGGGTCAAAATAGGCAAATGGGTTATTGGGCTTCTAAATATTTTGTCCAAATCCAAGCTCTTGGGCCATTAACCAATATATTTGGTATAAGAAAGGTGAGTTTATCTTAATCCTAGTCTAAAATTTAATTTTTTTTTAATTCATGATCAATTAACTTATCAAATCCTGAAACAGACAATGTGGCTCTCTGAATTATTTTGACCCCTTCAGTTTCCATTGACTATCCATTTTACTAAACAGCAGCCGTAGGATCTGTGACTTTTCTTAATTAGTGATTTTTTCCCATCAACTTGAGATGACATGCATTTCATTTTTCTTTATGATTGTCAACGAGATTAATCTAAGCAAAGATTAAATCCTGTGATTGGAGATTTTTCAATAACTAACCCTTTATTACTGAAGGAGTGAATTAAGTTTGTAAAGAACAACAAAGATTAATTCAATGAACCAGATGAGTTACGGATGTATGACAATTAAATAAATATCATTAGTTACATAACTTTAATCCTGTGGGCTTAGATCATAATCACTTCTGTATAGCATATGTCTAGGCTCGGTTTTATATTTCCTGTTTAGCCTCCAACGGCTAGCTCATTACTTGTATCCATGATTCCATAAAATTAAAGCAATTTCAGTACCAATATTAATTTCTTTAGATATTAAATTCTCTTATGCATAGATATGAGTCGTCTTGTTTTAATGGGGAAGTCTTGATTTAATAAACTGAAGAGACAAGTGAAAAAAATTAAATAAATAGACTCCCATATCTTAAGTAACGACTCAAGATGGTAAAAACATGCAAATGATTGATGGGCCAATTTAAGGCTAATTTTGGACAGAAAATGATTAGCTTTGAGGCCTTGGCCCAACTTGGACCAGCAATAGAATGATCTTCCGCGCAGTGAAATTGGCCTTACTTCAATTGTCACTACTCACTAGTCAGCAGTCACGTAGAATTTTTCTTTTTTTTTCATATAGTATAAGATTTTTCACTCTGTTTAAACCAAACCAGTGCACAATTTTAAAGTGTCTCGACATTGGTAGATTAGGGCTTGCTTTTATATGCGGTATAGTTCCCCTATTCCACCTACACACACACACTGATACACACACACACACATATATATCTGTCTATATTGTTTTAATTCCCAGTAACACAAACCCTTTTCGTCATAATAAGTGATTTGTTCAGTATATTGTCTCAATATGTTGCGGAAATCACTCCAAAGCATTTAAGCGGATTATTTACTGCACTCAATTAATTAATCGGGTACGTACTTAATTTGATTGAAGGTCTTCTTTTAACATATTTTGTTAAAGATTCATAGACCCTTTTCAATTAGGTGACTAAATGCTGAGTCTATTTTCACAGTTACTGAAGAGATTCTGACTAAAGTTGTTTCTTTTCTATATGCATATGGTTCTCTTGTCAACTGGGGCAGCTTGGCCGTCATAGGTCATAATTCTACATAGTGATCTCCACTGTGTTATTGTTTTTAATACACAAATTAAATGGTTTTATATGTGAATTTAATTTTGTAGGAGTTATATTACTGCACTGGAGTAATAATAACACAACTGCCGGGACTATTTTTCATTCCAAGGTCCTCCAGGTGGCTGGCTGGTTAACTAGTAATATAATATTTTCATTTTTTTTTATTTTTCTGTCTTTAATTTTCAGGATTATACAGACTTCCCTCAGCAGATGTAAGGAAATGGATTTCTGAAATTGTTCCAGCGGAAATATGTTCATTCACTCATTGGGAGACTTAGAGATTATTTATCCATTATCCTGTGGTCAGTTAAAATCTTTTATGTCTTTCCTGACTATCTGGAGGTGTATGTGACTTTCTCTCCCATGAAAGTGCTATTTTTTATCTTTAGGCCAGTTAAATTTTTTTATATGCCTTTCCCGACTTATATAAACGTTTCATTGGAAAAAGTAAAAAGAAAAAAAAATTTCAGGTTGGAGTTTGGACTCAATGTATTCCAAAGATTTGGAGGTGTCTGTGAATTTCTGTCTAATCATTTTAATAATTCCTATAATTGATGAAAATTAAAGAAACGAACAAGTATTTAGACGTATGAAACACTTATTATTAATTAAACTCAAATGACCATGGATGAAAAGTGTATTGACAACTAGTCGAGCTACACTAATTGCCAGAATAAATTATTTTAACATGTAGTACCAACAAGTTTTTCCATTATTGATTTGACAAAGGGTTATGATTAAATAGAATTTAGGCAAAATCTTGGTCCAGCTACACCGTGCACTTTGCAGGCACAGAAATTAATTTTGTAGAGGGTTCGTAAAACAAACGATGGTCCACGGAAACAAACTGTCTTTGAATTTTTGGACAACTGAAAATTGTCAACGAGGATACACACTTGAAAGAGTAATCTCATTAATAGAGCAAAATTTAGAATCTGATGAAAAGAATGGACCAGAACTAGCAACCATTCGGCCAACAGAAAATGCAGGCTGGGCTGGTGGAGGAAGTGTTATTGTATCACTCGCCAACATTACAACCACAGATGACATGCTAGGTCTGCGGGCTGGGTCTTCCTGAACGCACAACAATCCAATATGTATATATTTCAGAAGTTCAGCGCCCACGCATGACTGCTTGAGTACTGGATCCATCAGCTCCAGAGCTTCTCCTTCACACCATAATTTCCATGTCTGAAATGTCGCGAACAAAGATTAGTATCCTATAATTAATCATCGAGAAATCATTCTTCCAAATGAGTGATAAAGATAGTTGCATACATGCATGTTCTCAAGTATGAACTAGTTCAAACGGTAAAATCTTTTGAGTCAAAAGAAGAGATCTTTTAATTACCAATCATGTTAAGACTAAACTAGAAAAAGGCCACATACATAAGTAAGGAGGCTGTGACCGTCTTTCGAAAGATAAAATCCACTGTTCCTTTTTCCACTTACAATCTCTAGAAGAAGAACTCCGAAACTAAAAACATCTGATTTTATTGAAAATACTCCTTCCATTGCATATTCGGGTGCCATATATCCACTGTTGGAAATAAATGTCAAATAAATAAATGAAGTCAATCAACGCACATTATTTTAGATAAATTCTCAGTACTTAGTATGTGGTAAAATAGGTTACTTACTATGTTCCAACAACTCTATTAGTATTAGCTTCATTTTGATTGCCACCAAAGATTCTTGCCATTCCAAAGTCTGATATCTTGGGGTTCATCTCATGATCCAACAAGATATTACTAGTTTTAAGATCTCGATGAATAACCCTGAGTCGAGAATCCTCGTGCAAATACAAAAGGCCTCGAGCAATTCCATTAATGATGCATATGCGTCTTTTCCAATCCAATTGTGCACCCCTAGTTGAATCTGAAAACCAAGGGAAAAGCACAATATGCACTTGATTACTTACTTTGTCATGCTTTAAGGCGAGAACGAAATAGAAAAAGTTGTTGATTCGTGAGATTTTGATTTTATATTTATATCATAAACTATCATAAATGCAAAGACGACAAAATCTTTAAAAACTCAACACATAGTAGATCAGCTTTGGATCCAGATTCATTGCTTGTGCTTGTTAGCTACTTGCCATAGACAATACATACCAGAATAAATGCATGTAATTGAAAGGCTTCATATGACATAAAATGAACCCAAAATCCTGCTGACGAGTTAGGAATCTAGAAGGGAAATATGGTGCACCAACATCATTAATTTAAGCTTTTAGCCCAGTGGCAAAGCACCTGAACCTAACGTCACGAATCCGTTTTATTTGCAGAACTTAGCTACCAGCAGCAAGTGAAAATAAATGTATCCAAGACTGAACTAGATTTAGTTTTGAGAGGCAAACCAAAAAGGAAGAGATCAAGGCTTTTGTTGGGCATATATTCATAGACGAGCAGCAGTTCATTTCCATCTAAACAGCATCCCAGTAGTCTCACAATATTTTTGTGTTGTAATTTGGCGATTAAAGTAACTTCATTCTTGAACTCTTGTCGCCCTTGGCCGGATGATCTTGAGAGCCTTTTACTGCAATTTCCTTCCCACCCGCTAGTATACCCTGGACGCAAATTCTATTGTTATCATGTATAAAACAAAACAAAAATCTAAATCCCCGGTTTGAGTTCCATTTGATCAATACTTCCCATATCAAAATTCATTTGGTCAATATACTTTTTTTCACTTGTTTTCCCTGAAAGTAAGCAATATGCAAATTCATGATTGTTGGTGAAATACAGATACACATGATAAGAATCTAATAAAAGCGTTGAATGCATGGGGAATGGAGAAGATTTGTCCACAACTCAAAGCACCTGGTCTGACAACCAGTTGTCATGAACTCACGAGATAGAACTCAAATCTTACAAAACCGTTGTTAAGCGTAGGATATCTTGGGGTTAGAAAACCACAACAAAGCCAAAATTAAGACAATAGAAGGATGACAGCACGGAATTAACCACAGGGCATTGAGTCAGAGGACACGCTCTGACACTCATGGCATTACTGGTTTAATTGCTTAAAAAAATTAAAGCAAAGTACCTTGTACACAGGGCCGAAACCACCTTCTCCAAGCTTATTTTCATGAGAGAAATGGTTTGTAGCCTCGAGTGCTAGACCTAATGGGAAGATTGGGAACTCTTGATGAGATTCCCCTTGCGCCGCTCCACCTAATGTATCGTTTGACTCGTCATCCCCAATTCTACCTTCTCTCGTATAAAGTTCTTGTTTTTTTATTGCTTTCTTCGCTGCAAGACATTAACTTTACTTTCCTTTTGGGGAAAAAAATAGATGAAAATGTTTCATTCTCTTGCCGTAAGTATAATTTCCCGATAATTTCATATTAGTTTTGGAACGACGTTGAAATCTGAACGTCAGGAATTATTCATTTTGGGGGAATTGATCAAATTTCCTTGCTGTTTTAAATTCATAAATTAATTAATCATTTTTCTTTTGCTTTAAAGTTAATCAAAACCTCTCTATCATTGAAAAAATATCAGCTATCAATTTCTTTCTTTATTACTGTTTTATCCCTGTAAACTCCAATTTTGTTCAGCAAAAATTTCTAAGGCTTTTAAAAAAAAAATGATGGATTTTGCAACAGTGGTGGTGAAATGATTTGGATCGATAAACTGTAGGAGAGTTTAGATCACTTTCTGTAACAATATTATTTTGTAGAGACAATAGGAATTGAGGGGCGCAAAATGTCAAAAACAAATTCTGTATTTTTTATATAACATATTTGTGAAATGACAAAACAACCTTTGGAAAAATTCATTATTACCTTTATTTCTTCTCCTCCTGCACCAAAAAAAAGAACCCAACAGTATGAGAAGAGTAATTGTTGGTATAATTGTGCCAATTGCAATCCATGTTGCTTTCTTTCCTTTGCCTCCTAGATACCAAAACCACATACTTGTTATTTTATTTTATTTTATTCTTTTGAAGTATCTAAAATAAGTAATGCAATTAACCACAAACTCACACGTCAAAACTATCTATACAAATTTAAAGCGTCGCTATCTATCGAATTTGATTTCTCTAAAATCAATCATAAAATTAACCTAATTAAATCAGGGTTTGTATGACATTCTCACCAAAGAGTTCAATTAATTTTAACGAACTTAATTTAAAGGATGGTTATCAAATTTGATGTTAATTTCTAACGTGAAGAATGAAACTCGAAATTAGTTTACCTCTAGAGCTTGTTTCAGAACCAGGAGACGGCGGATAAAAAAACACAGGCGGCAGTGTCCCGTTCGACGTATCATTATAAAACTGGTACAGCTCATATCGGAAGTTGCAACTGGGATACATCACTCTTCCTCCTATCTTAAATCCACAGCATCGGTTCAAGAGTGAAATAGCTAAACGAAGACAGCTGCTACAGTCATCCCTTGACAAGTCCGGCGTGCACTGAACGAGGCTGTATAGCGTTTGAGAGGCTGTATAATTTTTCTTTACCGTAGCAAACATTTTGGTAGTACTTAGAGCCTGATTTACTGCTTCGTTAATCGAATTCCACACGAACTGGTCAAATGACCGACTTGGAAACTTTTCTACATTCGATTGGGAGAGTTTGAACGAGGTGTCCAGGACTGAAAAGAAAGAAATGTTCGAATAACGTAAAAGGCACTCTTCGTACCCAATTGTATTCTCCTTTCCGAAAGGACAGAGTTGGGCTGTATCTGAGGTAGCAACACTGACACAATTTTGGCAGGTTTCCGGACCGAAATCACCACGGCAGAGAAAGAGACCGTAGACCTTGTTGGGTTCGTGGCCTGTAGTAGTGTTGTAGAATCCTTTGGAAAATTTGTCGCTGCTGCCGCGGGTGGCGTTAGACCGAAGAGTAGAGAGCAGGAGATTGAGGTTGGATTGGTAAGCGCTGTTTGGAGTAAAATTTGTGCTGGGGCAATTATGATAAATGTAAGTAGGCTTATCATCTGCCTTTGTAAGGCTGATTTGAACGCTTAGCGCGGTGACAAACACGAGGATCACATTCATATTCGTCTTGCGGATAGATTAATTTTTTTATTTTATTATATCACCGGCCAGTTCTTTTCCTTTTTCTTTTCACTCCGGTTGTTTTGTTTTGTTTCTCTAATGTTCCTAGCCATAATTATCTGATACCTAAGAAATGTTACACGGGGATGAAGGTTCGAAGGAGACTCCGATACTCAAAAGTCAATAAACTGGTGCTAAGGAGACTGTCATATTCAAAAGTCAATAAGCTAAGTCCTCGCGTTTCTGTGCGCGTGTGGAAAAAGAAATGCAGAATTTCTCAGTCCTATTTGCGGGAAGTTGGAAGAAGTCTGGTGACTCATTTATTTTAATAATAAAAAAAATAGAAAAAAAGGAGAGGAAATAATAGAGGCTTCATTTCCCCTCTTTGTCACCCCATTCTTCATTTATCGAGAGAAGTGAAGCGTTGAGTGAGAGAATTCAGTTATTTTTTAATAAGCTCTTAAGTAACTAGTGGGTGAGAGATTGAGTGCATGGGTAGTGAGTTAAAAGACTTAAGTACTTGTAATCTCTATTTCATTGGTAAAGTTTTATCATTCTATTTTTGCTCGTAGACATAGGCTAACAATCGAACCATTTAAATTATGGTGTCTCCTATATGATTCTTGTGTCTCAATTTTCTTAATTTTCTCAATTTTACTTTAGTTATATGTTTGCTTTAGCCATCAATTTCCCAACAAGAACTACACAACATTTATTGATTAGGATATAAGTAATGAAAAACCTGTAAGAGTTTAGTAATTTAGCTTATTTGGAGCTAGTGGGCCTAGACAAATAAGAACTTACCATTTGGCAGATTTATAGGAATCGACTAATTTTTAATTTTTAAGCCAATGGATGTCGTATTATGAAAATTGTAACTAGATGTTTGGAAACCGAGAGAATTAGAGAGAAAAAGAAATAGAATGATCTAGGTTTTACTTTGTGATTTTTCACACTAAGCATTCTGAGCTCAATTTATATCAATTGAGTTTCATTAATAACCTCACTAACAATAATCACTTGAATCTAATAACATCCTATCATAAGTTCTATGTGGCAATTAGTTACAACTAATACACATGCATTAAATTCACTTGACTCATCAGTTAACAGCTTGCCAGCTTGCTTATCCTTAACATCCCCCTTCAAGTTCATCCTAATGAAGTAAGGTTAAGCTTATCACACGAGTAACGGAAATAACGATAGGCTAACACTTGATTAAAGTATCTGTAGTTTGATCAGAGCTGGAAACATAATGAACTTGAAAACTGTCGGTGGCAACTTTTTCCCTAATAAAATGAACATTTAATTCAATATGTTTTGTACTGTAATGAAACTTGAGATTACATGCCAATGTTGTGGCACTTTGGTTATCACACTAAATGACTAGAATGGAGGGAAGAGGAACAACAATCTCAGAGGAGTACCTCTAAGGTAGCTATTTCCAAGACTATGTACTCATACTCAGTACTTGATCAACATACAATAGCTTGCTTTTTAGAGTATTAGAATACTAGCCTGAGACTAATAACCCAACAACTGACCTTTTTTCATCCTTATCACCTGCCTAAACTGTATCGCTGAAGTAATTTGTCTGTAAGTTACCATGATGATAAAACTACAGATCAGGGTGAATGGTACCTTTAAGATACCTGAGAACCCTTTTCACAACCTTGCTAATGATTAATGGGTAGAGCTGAGAGGAATTGATTGAGTTTGTTAACTGAAAAACCAAATTTAAGTCAAGTCAAAATAAAATATTGAATTATTGTAGTGGCTATTATACGAGGAAGTATCAAAAAAAGGATCACTTTGGTGAGAGGACTTCAAAGACCTTAAGACTTGAGGAGGGTGTGCTATCATGCATTCCTGCTTTGCCAAGTAAGTTAGATATACTTGGATTGAGAGAGATAGAGTCTTAATTAATTCTTGGTGACTTGAGTACTAAAGAAATAATTGAATTCTCTAAGATCTTTGAGTGTAAAAACAGACTGCAAGTCACTAATGACCTATTGTATCAGCCAAGTGTTTGAACGTACGATGATGATATCATTTACACACATAAGAACAGGCAGCAAATGTCCTTAAACTTTCTTAAAGAATACAGAAGTATATGATCTAGAGTTAATAAAATCCCAATGAGCTATAAGTAACACTTTAAGTTAGTTAAACTATGCCTTAGGGCTTTGCTTGAGGCCATATAAGGCTTTGTGTAATTTGAAAACATGATTAAGTCTAGTGTTGCCTATAAAGTCCTCTAGTTGCTTTATATAAACTTTTTCAATAAAGTAACCATTAAAAAATGCATTATTAATGTCAATTTGTCCCAGCACCTAATGATTTAGCATAAGCAAACTCAAAATAACTCTCATGGTAGAAGATTTAACAACTGGACTTAATGTTTCATTGTAGTCCAGCCCTTAAGTTTGATAAAATCCCGTGGCTATAAGCCTAACTTTGTAACTTAATACACTACCATGAAACACCCAGTTGTTGCCAAGTACTTGGTGTGTGATGTGTCAGTGTGTAACAACAAATAATATAATGATAAGTATCAAGATCATCTCTAAAGGAATTGACATTATAAGACATGCTACAACAATCTTAACAGTGCAATTTTAGTAGACTAAATAAAACAAAATAAATGATTTGAGACTGATGATCTAATGAAATTAAAAATGTAATAAATAGAATGCAGTAAAGAAAAACTAAAGTCAAACATAAAGATATACCTCAATGACAAAAGGGTAGTTAGGTTCTAAACTCATTTATTAGTTATTGAATATCTTATACTTGAAACATAGTTGCTACAGCACTAGACAGAATCTCAAAAGCAGAATCTCTAGATCGCATGTTGGATACCTTATGTCTATATGCAATCTAATAATGACCAATTGTTAAACTAACATTAAACATAGCATTATACGACATAGACTATATTTTCCGTACAAAATGAGTCTCTATGTCTAGTTCTTCACTAATCTTAGATTAAGCAAGGCCCTATTCAAATCAAGATTAACACAATTTAAGAAACTCAATCTAAAACCATGCATTATCTTAATTTGTTCCACTAAGTCAAACATTTTTTAGACTTTTTTTTAGCTAGTGTCCATTAAATGGGTGTTCAACTAAAATAAAGATTTGCAATATGTAAAATCAAGACAAAATGCTATAGCAGATTCTAAGTAACATACATATATATGTCAAATAACCATTATGCTCATTTAAAACCCAACTAGATTCAAGTTTAGCTCATGATGAGCTTTAAAACAATAAAAATGTAAGTGTTTGCCATGAAATACATCATTAGAGAGCAAAATACAATAATAAAGTTGAGATACAAAAGGATCAAAGTGTCACGCTTTAGTCTTCAAGTTTTTCTCCTCTTTCTCCATGAGATACACTCTGTTGTAGCTCAGAAATTCTCTCTTTCTTTTTTCTTTTCGTGTGCGTGACGACTATTTGATGTCTTTCTTAAAAAATGTGTCCTTTTATATCTTAGAATGAAGGCAACCAAAAGGCAAGAGGATACGTATTTTTTTCTTGGCATTCTAGGACCACATTTCTTTTGTGTCGCTTGCCACTGTCTTGTTTGCACATAATAGTGGCAGTGCAGTAACAGTTGCAGCAGAATCTATCAGATAACGCATGAATAACTTGGATAGTTTTGTCTGTACTTAGTCCTAGATTGTTGTAATAAGTGCTACAATATTCTCTTTGGTTTAGACTTCTTTTGTTTATGTGCAGATAACTCTTTTGTCATTTTCTATAGGTCTGTTGTTGCAGCAATACAGTCATTTTTCTTTAGCATTCATCAATAAAGCAAGGGCTTTTGAGCATTTATAATAGTACACTTAATAAGAGCACAAAATGGTCTCAAACACATTAAATTGCTAAACAAACTTAAATAGATACTTATGCAAAGAATAACTGAAAATGGGATAAAAATTATCATTTACTCTCTAAATGATACTAATTTAAGCCTAGAAATACTATGATATTTCTCATTTTATAAAGTTATCACTACTGTAACAGAATGAATAGGCTGAACAAGAACTAAGTTTAATTATTAATTAGGGCTTGATATTCTTCTTTCATGACTTTACGTTGTTTAGAATCTATTATTGCAGCTGAAACATTAGAAGGCTCTATTGGTTTAACTAAACAAGTAGTTATATAGGTTTAAGCTTGAAAATCCCTACCTTAGATATGATAATGATTGAATGATAATAGATAGTGATTGTGGAAAAGTTAATTGATGAACTGGTGAAGAAGTTTATTCTGTATGTGGAGAGACAACATGTAAAGGTGAATTTAAAAGTGAGTGGATGGACTATTATAGAGGTAAAGGAGAAGGTGGAGGACATTTGTTATTGAAGATTGAGATTTGTACATATCAAATTGAATTTTAGGAGAAGAAGAAGAGTTATACAGAAATAAAGAATGAGAGTGACATTTTGAACATGAAGAGAGACAAGAAGCATTAACTAAAGAAAAATCAACTCTGGATTAAAAAGGAAAGCAAGGCTCATCAGAGACAATATGGTTACAAATATAGATTATTCTTCAAGAATGAAGACACAAATAACCTTTACGAAGTGAATTTTAACTAAGAAATATAATCTACTTATTCTGAACTCAAGTTTTATTATGATTGTATGCTTTGAAATAAGGAAAACAATCACATCCAAACACTTTCATGACTGAATAATTAGGTTTCTTTCTACATAATAATTCAAACGATGATTTGTTATCTAATACAGGGGTAGGAAGTTTATTAATGAGATAAGTGGTAGTATGAGAAGTATACCACCAAAATTTTAATGATAAGTGTGGTTATGCTAAAAGCATAAGTCTTGCCTCCACTATGTAAGTGTTTTCGCTCAATTATTTTTATTTTCATGGTGAATACAAAGATGCCTAACTTGTATTATCAGATGTAAATAATCTAAACTCTCCTCTCCAATATATTTGAAGACATTTGATCTTAGTATTAAGATTGTTCTCTATCATGTGTTGGAACTTAGTAAAAAATTATAAAACTTTGGATTTAATAGTAAGAAGACATATCCAAGTGAACCTAGTGAAGTTATCTACGATAAATAGGTAGTATTGATAGTCTAGAAAAGATAAGAGTGGAGCTTTTCCCCATAAATCAACATGTAAAAACTCTAAAGGTTGAATAGTGGTAGTTTTTGTAGAGGAAAAGTGATGCATATTATATTTACCAAATTGAGATGCATTACAGAAGTCTAGTTTGATATCATTATTCACATCAAAATCAGAATTGATTTGTTTAAGAGCATGAGCTATAGGATGACTCATTCTCTTGTGCAAAATATTATAGTTAACTAACTTAGAACAAAAAAATAAACAAGACTTTTAAGGCTTCATTATTGAATTAAATAATAGTTGTATTTGTCAACCTTTCATAGGAGTGTATAAAATATGAAACTCTTAATTGATTAAGCATTGACACTGGAAAGTGTTGGAACTAGAAGTAGATTTTGTGGTGACAAACAAAACATTGGGCCTGGTATTATTAGAAGCTACAACATTAGAGACTGTAGTTAGACCTTCAACTTGATATAGTTCTCCTTTAGCGATCCCCTTGAGCAAAATGGTACTTGTTTTCTTAGTTTTAACAAAACAAAATGTTTTATGAAATTCAACAAGAACATTATTGTCAACAAAAATTTTAGGACACTTAAAAAGTTTTTGGAGATTGTAGGAACATGCAAGATGTTGTTAAGATAAATATTTGCTGTAGAGAGTGTACTTAACATAGCATAACCAATATGTTAAATATCTAAGCCCATACCGCTTCTTATATGCAATTTATCTATCCCAAGATAAACAAAATAAGATGTGAAAATACTTGCATCTTTGGTTACATGATTGGTTGCTCTTAATACAATACACCACAGTGGCTCAACAACAAGTCCATAGTTAGCTGGAAGACCAAATAAAATAAAAAATCCAGTATAAAAATCAACTCTGCCTATAAGAGTATTAGGTAATAGAGTATTTGATTGCAAAGAATAATGTCAAACCAAGATTGATAGGGTAGATCCTCTTACTACAAGAGTTTGACTTGGAGATCAAGGATGGGAAAGAGACCGATAACCAAGTAGCAGATCATCTCTAAAGGCTAGAAGCATATGCAAGCATCTTGACCAAATAGGACATCAAAGAAACATTCCAAGATGACCAACTACTAATACTACAGCATGCACAGATGCTGCAGCAGTCTGGACTCCCATGGTATGCAAATTTTGTTAATTACTTGGTGAGTGGACTGTTACCACCTGATTTGAATTATCAACAGAAGAATATATTTTTCCAAGATGTCAAAAGCTATCAGTGGGATGAGCCATACTTGTACAAGATGTGCTCAGACCATATGATTAGAAGATGTGTATCTGATGAAGAAATTCCACACATACTGTATTCATGCCATGCTGCAGTATATGGAGGACATTTTGGAGGTTACAGAATAGTCACCAAAGTCTTAAAATCAAGTTATTACCAACCCTCTATTTTTAAATATGTTTATGAGTTTGTTAAATGATAAGTGTCAAAGAACAAGGAACATATCTCAAAAGCATGAAATGTCATTAACAAATATTTTGGCGGTTGAGCTCTTTAATGTATGGGGGATAAACTTCATGGGACTCTTTCCACCATATTTTGGAAACTTGTATATTCTAGTTAGTATAGAATATGTGTCCAAATGGTTGGAAGCTATAACATTGCCAACAAATGATGCCAAAGTCGTGGTGAAATTCCTTCAAAAGAATATTTTCTCAAGGTTTGGAACTCTAAGAGCTATCATTAGTGATGAAGCCACATATTTTTGCAACAGGATATTTGCTGCAGCACTAGCTAAGTATGAAATTAAGCACAATATTGCTACAGTATATCACCCACAGTCTAATTGTCAAGCAGAAGTATCTAATGGAGAGATCAAAAGGATTTTAGAGAAAGTAATGAACCCACTAGAAAAGATTAGTCACTTAGATTACATGACACATTATAGGCCTGTCATACAGCATACAAGACACCACTTTGCATGTCTCTATATAGAATTGTCGATGGTAAAGCTTGCCATTTTCCATTAGAGTTAAAGCATAAAGCATATTGGACATTAAAACAACTAAACATGGACGTGCATGCTACAGCAGAGCATCGAAAATTCCAACTTTGTGAGCTTGACGAATTAAGATTGTTCCCTTATGAAAACGTAAGGATTTACAAAGAAAAAACAAAACAATGGCATGACAAGCATATTCAGCAAAGAAATTTAGTTCCGGGCCAACAAGTTTTACTTACAATTCAAGATTAAAGCTTTTTCCTGGAAAATTAAAATCTAGATGGTTCGGACCTTTTAGACTTATCAACATTTATCCTCATGGTGCTGTGGAACTCAAGGATGAAAAAACTGGTCAGGAATTTATGGTAAATGGTCAACAAATCAAACATTACACTGATGATGTCTCACTTAACTCAAGGGAGGATGTAAGCCTCACCAATCCAGTTTGAGTGTTCAGGGAAGGTCAGGCTGAAGGACTCAAAATCAAGCGCTAATTGAGAGGCAACCCAATAATTAAGGATTTGATTTTGTTTTCCTTAAATTTAAATTTTGTATCTTTTTCTTTATAGTTATCTCATTTTGATTAATTACTTTATTTTCATGTTTCATTGCACTTTACTTATTAAAAAAAATTACGGGCCAAAAAACTGACACAAGTTGTTGTAGCATTACACCTCACATAACAGTGGACAATGCTTCTCATTAAATAGGAAACTTACTACAGACTGCTGCAGGACAAGATTATCTACTGCAACAACAATTCTTACCGTTGCAGTGTCACAACTATGGAAAATTTTCTTTTACCGAGTGAGAATAAATTTTTGACAGTTGGCTTAGCAAATCAAGAAAAAGATACGAAGGGAATACATAATCCCTAGACTCCCAAACCGATATCCTTTTTTTATTTAAATTTGATATGTTTTAAATTTAAAATCTTATTTTCAATTTAAATTGGATATGTTTTAAATTCAAAATCTTATTTCCAATTTTATCTCCTTAAACTAATTTTTATTTTATTTCTATTTTTACCATTACTTATATATTAGGGTTTCATTGTACCAACTCGAATTTAACTCGAATTTTTTTCTCCTCTTTTAGCAACAATCCTCAGAATTCACAATTCCTTTTACAGCTTAAGCCTTCGTTATCCAACAAATTCGTTGCAACTGCTCTAGCAATGACAAGATATAAGAAGATGGCAAGCCGTCTAAAGAATCCATCACGCTTCTAAGGCTACAAAGTTGAAGAAAAGTTCGAACAATTTATCGAACCACGAAAGATTTTAGAAGAAAAGGGTTTCTAATTCTCGCCACAACCTTCTGAAATAATCCACACTATCTACTTGTTGTAGCAAGAAGGGGCTGATTGGAATTTTGCAAACATCCAAGGGAATTTTTGCTACCGATTGTCAAGGAATGTTATGCCAATATGTCGGGGCAAGAGCAACGAACAGTGTGGGTAAGGAACACTCAAGTCCCCTTAGACCCGAGAGTAATCAATGCTTTTTACAATTTACCTTCTGATGTTGACTGTGAATACTAAAATATGATTGGAAGCATGACCCCTAAGAAATGGAATAGTGTGCTAAAAATCCTTACTATTGACGGGGGTTCATGGGCAAATGAGGAAGGTAGAGTAATAAATAGGATCAATTTGAAACCAATTGCCAAAGTTTGGGTAAAGTTTTTAAAATCTAGATTGATGCCCACAACACACACCACCACCGTGTCTCAGGAAAGGTGAGCATAAATGTTGAAGATGAACGCATTAAGAATGAAGGAGCCCTCAATACTCAAACCATAGAAAGAATTGTTGGAGAATTTATTGTAGCCACGCCAGAGCCTACTACTGTAGCAGGTACAAGGAGGGTCATTGGGGTCGAAATGAGGTTACAAGAGCTGAGTGACAGCATCACTCAATGTGTAGAGGCATAGCAAAGAGAAAATAATAGATTTTGGAACTACTTAATGCATCCTGAAGACCACTTGCATCAATTTTTTATCTACATGAAAAGCAAAAACATAGACTTTCCTAACACTTTACTACAGCAATTTAACTTCCACCCAGCAGAAGAAGATGCTCCAACCACTCAAGCAGCAACTAGTAAAAAGGAACAGAGTTAACGGATGATAACTAACCAGCTCCAAAAGAAGCAGAGGGTGCTGAATCAGAAACCGACAGCTCACTAGGAGAAGAAGAAGACAAAGGCCTAGAGGAGGACAAAGAGGAGGTACCTCAAATGGTGCCTTCTAAACGAATGCAAAATACATCATCAAAGATTATCAAGATGAGCCAGGGGAGGATTAAGATGTTGAGCCCAATCCCAATCCTCTCTAGTAAGGGCAAAGAAAAAGTTTTGGATGAAGACGACTCAGAGGAAAATTTAGAGGACATTGATGCAGAACATGAAATAGCTAAGTTACCCAAACTGCTACGGAGAAGAAGTGCCTCATAGACATCATTGCTAAAATCACTGCCAAGGACTCTGCTGCAACAAAACCTGCTCCAGCTGCTCCACACCAAAAGCCAACTAAATCTCCTTCCACAGCTCCCAAGGGATCCAACAAACATAAAGGGGCCACCTCTTGAGCTGCTACAACACCAGAAGAATCAGAGCACAAGCGGACAAGAACCATTCAGCCTAAAGCTCATGTTCCTATTGGAACACCACCAACTGTTCCACCACAAGGTTCACCCAAGGACCGCTTGGGGAGTTCCACTAAAAAACAGTGAACCTTTCAACTCATGCTGTAGCAAACCATCCAACAACAGGGGAGTACCCTTGTTAGCCCAATCTAATTTCTTTCAAGTTCTGAGACTTTTATTTTGTTTTCAATTGTTTTGCATTTCTTTCGTGCCAATATATGTATGTGTGGTTTGTTTTATTTTTGTGTGCTTGTAAGGACACAACACCTCTCAAGTTTAGGGGGGTTGTGTTAGTACATGTGTTTGTGTTGTGCATTGTGTGTTTCGTATTTGAAATATTATCTAAGCAACTCAAGAGGTGAGTGAATTGGGTTATTAAAAATTAAACTAAGCAAACCACACAACAATTTAATCTATTGCCTTAATGAAATAAAAATAATAAATTTAATAAAGCACAATAATAAAAGAGTAAGTAAAGAGAAAACAAACACAACGACTTTTACGTGGTTCGGCAATCACCGCCTATGTCCACGCCTACAAGCTCACTAGGCTTGAGGATTTCACTAAGCAAGCCTCTAAGGCTTCAAATGCTTACAATTGACTTCTAATGTGTCAATGAATCTTCACAATAAGATATTATTCCCAATCTCTTAACCCATGTGTATCTCAACACTTACAATCTCTTAACTTGATTTTACAAAAAGGATTACAAATGAATTTCTCTCACATAATGTGTTTGATCACAAATGAAGGCACGATGTGTGAATAAATGAGATGAATACAAGGATTTAAAACTCAATGAAAGTTGTATGCTCAATATTTTGCTCAATGATAGTCGTTGGAATTGTTGTTGTTTGAATTTGATTGAGCTTATTTATAGTTAAACCTGAAAAATAGTCGTTATTGACTTTCTGTTCAAAGTCGAACAGCCGTTAACTCAAAGTTGGATCACCGTTTTGACTGGTCCAAGTTACCGTTGGACAGAATTTTAAATTATCATATCGTCGTTTTCAAGATATCGAATCGCCATTAGTTTCCAGACACTAAACTCCAATTATGTTTGATGTCGACTAGCTGTTATCAAGATGTCGGTTAGCCATTTGCTACCATGACAGCTACAATGAACTATTTTTTATAATTATAATTTTGCCCCAAAACTTTATAAAATTATATTGTGGCCCTAAACTATATGAAACTTTTCACATAAGTCCTCCAGAATTCAAAGCAAAGATTGTTGATTTCAAAGTTCTCAAACTCTTTTAATTAACCATAAACTTGAAAAAAAATTAATTTCATAAAATCATTTTTCCATTAAATATAAAACCTTTATAATGTGAAAATAATGATTTATTTAAAATGTATAAAAACTAATTTGAGTTTTTAAAATCTTAACCATTCTTAATTTTTTTTGTTATCATCAAAATTAACATTATGGATATATAAATGTTAAAAAGCTCCCCCTTTTTTATGATGCCAAACTTTTCATGTATTTAAAGAATGCTTGCACAAATTGCTCCCCCTAAATGTAAGCTTCCCTTACAATTTGAGCTTAAAAGATCAATCATTCTCTTATTTGTTATCATAAAAAATCAATATTATAAAAACATATATGTTAACAGTATTGTGTGTAGCTCGGCCATCTAGTATTTGTGTATGGAGTGAAAAACCTAATGAAGATAAAGTAAGTTTTATACAATTTTTTAGATTGCCAAGTAGAGTTAATTCATGGATAAGGGCTGAAATTTTATCCCAACACTTAGGCTTTAGCTGAGTTTTATGAGAATACTGTAATAGAAGCTAGAAAATTGAAAAGGGTAGCAAAATTTCAAGTTCGGGGGAACATTTTTGTTAACTCCAATAGCTTAAATTGCTGAGTAAATAGGGCTAAGCATGTACCCTATATGCAGACTTGAGTCCAAAGGCAACAAGAGCCATAAGCTTTGTTGTAGCATAACAAAACAAAAAATTTAGAGAGAGAAAGTCTTCTGTATAGGATATTGAGTAACTATGTCTGTTCATGATCCTCATGTTCAGCCTTGAGTTAAAGATGTCTATAGATAAGACTGTGTAGTGAGCATTACTGTCGCAACTCTGATTTTGTACATTGAGTGAGTAATTGGGTGTCATCACAATAAGTGATAGACGTTCACATGAAATATCAATGATACATTGAAGAGAAATCTTTAAAAAAAAAAAAGAATATTTTACTATAGCATAGTTTTGAACTTGTTTGTGATTTCTATTTCCCCCATGTATGAATGTACTTGTGTTCTACCTCTGAAGTGTATGTAACAACAGTGCAATGTTGTAGCATCTCTATAATTTGATCAAAGTGGCACACACACACCTTGGAAAAAATGAGGCATAAGTCTAGAACTAAAATGGTATGGCAATTTTGCGTGAGTAAGAGTGTGATCTAATGGTTGACGAATCCTTGCAATCTTGATGGCAGAGCTATGTTATTAATGTGTGATTGAGTGTTAATGTTATTGTCATTACTTAAGGACAAGTAATTATTTAAATTTGGAGGTGTGATAACTCTATGAAATGAGAGTTATCATGGCATTTTTAGACTAAAATCAAGATTATTTAGAAAGTAAATAATGTGTTTTTTATTGCATTTTAATAATAGTTTGCATTAACATCCATTTTAGTTTAATTTTAGTAAATTTTGTTTGATTTGAAATAATTGTGTGCTTAAATCATATACATAAGTGTAGGTAATTAGAAGCCCGAATCTCAAGAAAATGATGTTGTTGCAATAGGCTTACAAAAAGAATGAAAGAACATGGTTGCAGAAGAATTGAAATAAGTTTGGAACAGTGCAGATGCTGCAGTCATTGCTATAGCAACCATTGCTGTAACAATCTTAGAGCATTGACAGAGAAGATTTCGCGCGAGACACTTAACAAGTTGCGATATAGAGTTTCCAAATCTAGAAGATACGCGTCGTAGACTTCCAGTTACCATAATTTTCATCTATAAAAGGAGCACATACGCAAAAAACAACTAGAGGCCGTCAACTAAGAACAAAAACCAAAAAGAAACAAGAGAAAAGATAGAATCCAAGAGTAAAATCAAGGGCTACGTCAGAGGAAAATTTATAGAAATCAATCGGGAATCTAGTCCTTCTTAGTTTTCTCTTGTTTTCTTGTTGATTTTTTAATCATGAGGATGTATTTGATGACTAAAACTCTATTGTTCATGTTTCTTTTACAGATTATAAACTAAATTTATTTGTGGTTGAGTGATAAATAGTCTTAATGGTTTATTGACTGAATATATGTGTTGCTGCATGTTTGCTATAGCATTTTCTTATGATAATATTTATTTATATTTATTATTTCGGCTGACTAATCCTTTAATGATACAAGCCAAGAAAGAGCCACAAAATGGCCTATCTTAGTGGAACATATTATAACAATACTTGGTTTTAGATTGGGTTTCCTGAGTTGAGTTTTACTTGATTCCAAAAAGGCCATGCTTAATCTAAAATTAGTGATAAACTACACATAGGGATTCACTTTATAGGGTAATTAGAACCTAAACGTGTAATGTTATATCTTATGTTGGCATAATAATTGGTCACTATTAGGTTACATAAAGATATACGACATCCAACATGCGACAACTGAGGATACAATAGGATTCTGCCCAGTGCTGTAGCAGAAGCTGTAGCAACCAAACTTAAAATTAGAAGAAACAGTCAAAACCATTAAGAGAGATTAATCACTCTATTACTCAATGCTTATTGGTTTTATCCCAGTGCTGTAGCAGAAGCTGTAGCGACCGAGCCTAAAATTAGAAGAAACGGTCTTTACCTAATTCACATGCTGCAAATTCACTTGACACGATAGCTAATAGCTTGGCAACTTGCTTATCCTTCACACATAGCATTAAAATAGATAGTTCCACCACAATACCAAGTAGGCCAAGCAAAAGTAAGTTCTTATTCGTTTGGGTGCACAACCTTAACATATTAAGATGTCATGCATAACCTACATAAGTTTTTATCATTTTAGGCTACATTTGTTGAGGAAGGACAACTATGAATAATATAAATTTTTAACATAATCACTAATTTTTAACCATTGCAGTAGCAATAAAATGTGATAGAGACTACTTTTGAGGATTTTAGATCCAACACTAATCTTTAAATAGCATTTTATAGCACTATGGGTATGTTTGGCACCCCTCCTTACATGGGGTTGCATCACTTTCATATTTGGCTGTAGCAACTAGCTACATAAACTAAACTCAATTCCCAGTCAAGTTTAACTAATGAAATAGTTGCCGTTTTTAACTTTATAATAATAATAAATAAATATAATTTTTAATATAATATTATATTATTTGTTAATTTTTATTATATTAAAAATATAAGTAAATAATGTATGTTTATTCTATTATAATAATTCATATATAAAATTGACTAATAGTTAATAAGTTAATGTAACTAATAGTAAATACTTTAAAAATATATAAAATAAGAACATAACATAATATTAATTATAATTATATTATAGTAATAATTACTAGTTAAAAATTTATTATTATTTAACAATTCAATATAACTAATAACAAAAATTTAATTATATTTATTTATATAATGGAATACAAAAGACAATTAAAAAAAATTCTATAAGCTCTACTTCCTATGAGCTATACTTAAAATTAATAATAACATAAAAAATGATATAATATATTATTACATATACTACAGAACTCTTACTTGGATTATTTAGCACAATTTATTTTGTTAGTAAATATGTTCCAACTATTATATCACTTTGTTATTATGTGATTATCTTGTGGTATGCACAAATTTTTATTTTATCATCCTAAGTTGACTTTTGAATTAATCTTATAGGCTTTAATTATTTATTTATGTCGTTATATTATTTGGAGATTATTTGATTAAATTATTTACTTTGATTTTTATTTCACAGGTTGTATATTTCGAAAATACTTCAAAATAAATCATGTTGCATAAAATTTAAGATTATAAGCTTCAATCTTTATGAAGAATTATGATGTTTTTGAACATTTAAACCAAAAAAATGTTAAATTTCTAAAATGTAACACTTCTATATTTAGTATTTTTCTAAGTACTAATAAATATTATTTTTTAAATATATAATTTAAATTAATCACACAAAAATTAATACAGTATAATGCAATACCAAACATGGTATAATTAAAAATTAATACAATACAGTGTAGAATCAAAAGTTGTATAGTATTATTCTAATACAGTCAGTGGCGATGCTAGTAATTATTTTTAGGAGGGGCTAAGTTCAAATAGTAATTTAATTCAAGAAAGTAATTAACAAATAACATATATCAAAATAAAATTTTATTAAAGTATTTAATTCAATATACTTATAATTGTCCTCGACGAGGTTTCATATGTTGAAAACATTGAAGAATAACCTCATTATCAAGACTACAAAATATATATTTTTCTATGTATACAACAAGACTATCATTTAACTATTGATCTCCCATTTAATTTCGCAGACGATTTTTCACAAAATTCATAGCTGAAAATGCCCTTTCTACTGTAGCTGTGGCAACTGGTAAAATAAGTGGTAATGTCACCAATAAATAAACTAATGAATATAATTGATCCTTCTTAGTCTCAACCAATTTTCTTGCTAGCTCACCAATCCCTTTTATTCCTGAAAAATTGTTGTCAAAACTCACATCCATAATATAAACATCAAGTTGAGTTTCAAGTGCCACAAGATCCACTGGAAAAAAATCATTTGGATAAAACTCAGTAAGGCGAAGTAGTTTCTGTTTATCAAAAGCTGCAAATGAGTCATTGGGGCATAAACATGCCACACAAAGAAGCAACTCAGTATTCGTCTCATTGAAACAATTACTTAATTCTTGAAGTTGCATGTCTAAAATTGCATAAAATAATTCAAAAATTGCATAAAATAATTCAACACGAAAATTATGCAAATTTGTGACCTTTTGAGCCTTCCATTGTGATCTCCCTTGAGTTCGAAATAAATCATCCATATTAGGAACATCAATATCGTGCTTCACACAATAACAAGAAGTTTCGCTAAGTAAAGAGTTTCATCCATTCTCTCTCATTTTTTGCAAGTTTCTCTTATACACTCCAATTAATTTCATAGCATTTGCAATGTCTTGATCTTTTTTTCGTAATGCTTGTGATATCTCATGTGCAAATCCAAGTATCTTTTCATTACCAACAAGCTAAACACAAAATCAAATGATTGTATGCACTTTAATAACATTACAGCCTGAAATCTTTGTTCAGAATTCCCCTCATTTGAAATTATCTCAAGCACATCAACAATAAACGGAAACATGGTGATTATGCTCAACAACGTGTCATAATGTGAGCCCCAACATGTATCAGCAGATCTCTTTAAAGTAATCTATTGATTTAAACCTCTTCCACTTGAAAGTTCACCATCATCAAGTGCTTTAATAATGGCTTGAGCATGTTTCTCTTGAAGGATAACACGACGTTTTGCTAAAGCACCAACAACATTAACTAACACTGTAACTAAATTGAAAAGAGAATTAACTTCTTAATGCTTCTTTGCCACAGAAATAAGAGCCAGCTGAAGTTGATGTGCAAAACAATGAATAAAGTAAGGACATTTGTTGTCTTCTAAAATCAGTGCTTTAAGACCATTGAACTCACCTTGCATATTACTAGCTCCATCATATCCTTGTCCACGCAACCTAGACATACTCAATCCATGTTTGGAAAATAGCCTGTCAAGTGCCTCTTTAAGTGAAATAGATGTAGTACTAGTAATATGTTCAATTCCAATAAAACGTTCAACCACATAGCCATTTTTATCCACATAACGCAAAACAACAACCATTTGCTCCTTTACAGAAATATCATGAGATTCATTAATAAGGAGAGAAAACAAAACATCACCCATCTCATTAATAATAATATTAGTAGTTTCAATTGCAACACAACTTACAATCTCTTTTTTAATCTCATTTGATGTCATTTGAAGATTTCCAGGAGCATTGTCAAAAGTGACAACATTAATGTCTTCATTATGATCAGTAAGAAAGCGTAGAAGCTCAAGAAAATTCCCTCGGTTGCTTGAATCTTTAGACTCATCATGCCCATGAAATGCAAGCCCTTGTTTTAATAAAAATCGAATGCAATCAATAGTAGTTATCATGTAGGGATGGCAACCAAAGTCGGACCCGGATCCGGATCAGACTAGGACTGAACCCAGAAAATCCGGTCCTGGTTCAACCCGCACTGGAATGATTTTTATCCGGAATCCGGATCAGTTTTTGAAAACCCGCATGTTTCCAGGTCCGGATATGATTTCAGGTGAACCCGCAAATTCAGAACCCGGACCCGGATATTATTTATTTTAATATTAATTTTTATTCGAAAATCCGTAAATATAAATAGAAAAATAAAAAGAAAACAAAAGTGAACCCTAGATCTCTCAATCTCTCTCGTTCCTCTCTCGAAATCTTGAATTCTCGATCTCTCACTCTCTTCAACTGAACTCTACTGTAATTTCTCCTCTTAATCTCTCAAGTCTCATCCGTTCCTCTCTCAATCTCTCTCACCCGTGACCTGTTCCTCAGTCCTCACTTAATCTCTCTCACTCTCTCTTCAAGTCTCCTGTAATCTCTTCTTCAGATCAAATCATATCCTTCGCGACATGGCCTGTCATCACCTTCACGGTGCGGCTGTGTTCGTTTTATCACTCATCAGCATCACTTGTCTCATCTCTCACTCTGTCGCAGCCAGCAAAAGGGGTTGAAATTCACAACTAGGATCATCATCTTCTTCTTCTTCATCATATCGCGGATGTGTTCACAATCAGGTTTTGGCATTGCGTGTTCTTTTATCTAAAGTTTCAGCATCATTTAGAACACGGTGTTAAGAGTTGTGTGCAGAGACTACAGACGAGAGCATTAAGCATGTGCAGAATAGAGACAGCTGGAATTGATTACTAGACATGATCGGCAATTTTGACAGCTGGTGGAAGTGGTCTAAATGGTCAATCATCATCTTGGCACTAACCATGTTCGTTGTTTTGAACACCTTGCATTGTTGGCCAGAGGAATAGAAGATAAAAATAAAGCAATTCGGGTTCAAAACCCGGAATTCGGAAACCTTGATTTTTTCGGGTTGAACCCAGACCGGACCCAGATTAAAAAAAAAAAGGGTTCAATACGCGTATGAGAATTTTGTGTCCGGGTCTGGATCCGGAACAGCCAAACCCGGACTCGGACCCAGAAATTGCCATCCCTACTATCATGTGAGCTCATTAATTGCTTCGATGCTTGTTAGAATGTCTTGCGTAGGCTGTTTGAATGTGTTGATTTTGATTCATCAACATTTCAGATTTCTCCCTAGCTTTGTTATAGGCACTATCAACATCTCCCATCTGTTCAATAAATCTTTCAGGTTTCCTCCAATTTCTAAAACCTTTACCAACAAACGAATCACCACTCCCTTTATTACCAATCTATTCTTTAAAAAGATAACAAAAGAGATAAAATGCTGCATCGTTTTCTATACTATATTCAAACCAAAGGTCCAAATTTCCCAAATCAATTACTACCAAACCGCCTTTTTTGGTTTCCAAAATCTGAAAGTTTGAAGTTGTGATTTTTAGACTGAACAGGACCTCTCTGTAAGTATGCTCTTCAGACTTGATCTTGAATATTAGGAATATAACAAGAGATTGAAATTCGTAAACCAGGATCTGTAGGAAAATCTTGTAAATTGAATTCTACATCTTGATTTGAGCTGTATTTTATTTTTTTCAGAGAAGGTTGTGATAATGACTTTCTTAAGTAATATTTTTCCATAACTGTAACAAATAAACATAATTAATTGCGATAATTTAAATAGAAACCAATACAATTTCCATGTCAAAATATAAAAAAAAAATGAAAAAATTATAAAATATTACTTTAAGAAACCAATTGCTCAACTAACTCCTCAACCACTAAGTTAATAACCCATCACTACATAACCCATGGCAGTGTTATTCTATTATTTATAATTAGTAAAGTTAAAAGCATTGCCACTTTATTACCCAAGTGACCCCACGAAGCATTGCCAGTTTGCCACAAAAAGTTAAAGCTAATAATCTTATTCAATTCAAAAAGGTATAAACCAATTAAAAAATCAAAACATTAAATCATAAAGTGGCGAAGGTACTGAATAATCAAAATAGTTTAATCAATTCTTAATAATTAATATAAAAGCTGCAAAGGGGCAATGGTAGTACCAGAAAAATTGTAAAGATGAGGTGATGCAAGGCTTCAAGTGCAAGCTGCAGGTTGTGGCGTTTATGGCATGGGAGTTGGATAGAGAGAGACGACAGGCTGACGGTAGAGGTTTTTCTGGGCCAAAGAATGACGGTGGTTATGGATTTAAATTTGAGGTTTTTTTTTTAATTTTTAAACGCTGTATTAAAATATGGATCTTTTAGTTATTTTAAAAATTTATCAGGGGCTTTATTGTAAATCCACTTAAGCCCTTGTTAGCTCTCAAATGACGCCGCCACTGAATACAGTGTTAATGTAATACAAAATAATACAATATATATGCATTATCATAATGCAATACAACATAAAAAAAACCATATAGTGATAATAGAATGTGTCAGAGACACTACTTTTCAGGCTTATCCTAAAAATATATATAAAATATTAGTCCAAATTTGTGGAAAGTGATGCACCCATTCTATATGAAAATGCTTTATAGCTAAATTGATGTAACATAGGGATAAATTGAATGAAACACGAGGATCATATTTATCTTACTGAAGATTTGATTATATCAGATTATTAGTTCGAACTGTAAAATTTGATCCCCTCATTATACTTCATCAGCCCCCACTAATCACTGTTATGCTAATACCTATTTATCTTTACATAAAATGACTTAAAAGGGTAAATAGCCTTTAAGTGCACCCACATGATAATTTTTATTAATATGTAATCTAGCTAATCTAATTTCTTAAACCTTAATTTTTTAAATTATTATTTTTTCTCAAATATTATGTACTCTACTTTAATAATTATGGAAGAAATTAATTTATAATCCTCAATAAAGGACAATGAAGAAGTATCAAATTAATTTACAGTATTCAATAGAAGATGATGATGAGGTACCAAATGTTCTTCTATGGTTATGATAACAATGGACAAGACCTTTAAAAAGAAAGAGTGAGATTATAGCAACTATGAGAGTTTTTTTCCCTTTTTAAAATAGATTTTATAAGTTTTATATATGGGTGCCTGGAAAAAAATATAAAAATTATAATTAGTGTAAAATCAAGATTTGGTGAGATATGTTAAGAGAAAAAAGATTACATTAAAATTTTTAATGGAGTTAAGCTATAAATGAGGACCGGTGAGATATAATAAAGAATCAAATTAATATATTGTCTTCTTTTGTATTCACTCCGCGGATGTTACTAATCAGAATCTAGTATTGATCTTTTAATAATATTTTCTTACACGTATATTTATAAGTTAAGATTTAGTTATCATATATTTATATTCAAATAACCTCCAATCACAGCTTTGCTAAGAAGTTAGTACAAAAACAAAATCACTACCGAATTTAATCCTATTATGAGTGGCTACAACATTATAATCTTGGCAGGGATGGATATAGAACCGAGATGGAAGGGATGCGTTGATTAACTAGATGAAAGAAGAGGGAATTCTTGTAATACAATTAGTAGTAGTCCTCTGTTATTTTATTTTGAAAGTTTCAATTCCGAGCACTAATAACAACACTGGATAACTCGCGTCTTGCATGGGTGCCAGCTGCCCCATCATGTCGGATGTGAAATGCCGGACGTGCTTAAAGAGGACCCCATTGACACATTGTGTTTATCGTGGATGTCTTTTCTCATTTTATCCCTCTTCTTCTTCTTTTTGATTCTATCCTTTTAATCTTTAAACGAGTATGTGTGATGTTGAAGGAACAAAACTCAGACAATATGTAGAGTGATATAGCTCGGGATTGCAACGAAAAGGAAAGGAATAAAACTTGTCATCTACGTTGGTAACGTGGCAAGTTTAGATTCGTGGGAATTTTGTTGCATCAGGCTTCTCCCAATAAATCTGACATGTGGATCCCTTCACATTCATTGTCTTTGACTTAACTATTCATTTTTGTAATTTTGCAGTTGGGTCATACTCATCAGGTGCTGAGTCTGGCATCATGGTCCATTCATGGAAAGCTCCATACACAGCTGCTCTTGGTATCATCTACTAATTTACGACAAATTAACTATGTCTATAAAATTCTTTGATGTTCAAGTAATGCATATCGAAATAAAATTAATAGATAATATATCCCACTTGTAAACATCACACAGCGAATGTTTCCATATTTTAATATGCATAATTGACAGTAGACTCTGATACTTCCAAATTGACATTGTATTATAACTGGACAGCATGGTCAAGCCTAAAATTTACATTTACGGATTTACTCAATAATTTGGTCGAGCTTCTCCAAATTAATTTCTAAGTGTCTTTTTTTTTTTTTTTATCACTATCCAATAAGAAAAAAAACTGTGAATACGTCTCTTACCTATAATCTTTCTTATCGACACTTAATCACCGACAATTCATTGTAGCTAGTTTATTTTAATCAAGCCTTTTAATATTTTATCTTTTGTCAGTTCGATGACAAAAAGCCTACTACACAGTGTACATGTAATCTTATCTTCATATCTTTTTGTAATCAAGCCATAATTGTAAATGTGAATTCGTTATATATATATTGAATAGCATTCTACATGCGTTACTCAATTTTGATTCAACAATGACAACAAGAGGAATGCTAGGTGCAATATTAAGTGGAAAAATAGCAATATATTTGGAATGAGAAAGGTGAGTTTATCTTAATCCTAGTCTAATTTTTTTATTTTTTGAATCATGATCAATTAACTTGTCAAATCCTGAAACAGGCAATGTGATTCTCTGAATTATTTTGCATCCTAGGCTGGCTAGCTGTAGCATTTGCCAAGGTTCCTTCTCCGGTTTTTCTTTCTTTCCCAACAATTGTCAAATAATGGAATTGCTTTCCTCCATTAATGAATTGACTGATTCATCATATAATATGCCTGTATTCTCAAAACAATACAACTTTTGACGTTTGCAAAAAAAAAAAAATATATATATATATATATATATATATATATATTCGCTCTTTGAATACGTTGCTCAATCTATCTTACACAATTGGTGCATGTCACATTATAAGCAATCGCAATAATTTTTTGGTCAATCTATGAAATAGTAGGGTCAAAATAGGCAACTGGGTTATTGGGCTTCTAAATATTTTGTCCAAATCCAACCTCTAGGGCTATTAACCAATATTTCTTACTGATGTGGGAGGTGATCCCTTCAATGGAATAGCCAATGTTTCTTACTGATGTGGGAGGTGATCCCTTCAATTTCCATTGACTGTACATTTACTAAATAGCAGCCGTAGGATCTGCTGACTTTTCTTAATTAGTGATTTGTTCCCGTCAACTTGAGATGACATGCATTTCATTTTTCTTCTAAGTAAAGATTAAATCCTGTGATTGGAGATTTTCAATAACTAATCCCTTTATTGCTGAAGCAATGAATTAAGTTTGAAAAGAAAAGCAAAGATTAATTCCTATGATCAGATGAGTTACGGATGTTTGTGAGAATTAAATAAATATCATTACCACAACGCCAAGAAATATTTACCGGTTGTTTGTTTCCTTAGACCTGATTTTTTTTGTTGTGATTAATAAATTCTCATGCATTATCACAAAAAGGAATAAAAACAAAGGGTGTTCAAATATATTATTATTACAGGCGACTATTAATATTATATGGTTGTCTAAAGATAAGGAGCTAGCAGAGTGATCAAGCAGCAAATGGAGAGACAGTGTGTAGAAGGACTACTATCAAAGCCTGAGATCAATGGTACCACCAGTGACTGCAGCGACACAGCATCACCACCGTCGATGAGCAATTCCTGCGCCAGTATTTGCAGTTGTTTTCAGCACCTTAGTGGCTGTCTCCGGCTTTTTTGGCTATGGAATTGCTGTGAGTTCAAAATTGTTTATGCTTAACATCAATGGGTTCGTCTTAGTTCTTGCACATACATACGTATGTATATATATAGACGTACACACGCACACATACATACAGGCATACGTATACATGCATATACATACACATACATACATACATCAGCTAGTCAGCTAGAGGGTACCGGAAAACTAGAATGCATATATGGGTGTTGTAAGAACCTTATTTAAGACTTTAATTTCTTGATGGAGGACTAAATGTACTCCAAAGAAAATTTACGAAACTCATTATCAAATTATGCTCTATTTTGATGGCTATTTCATTTTGACAAAAAAAGCAATAGATATTTAAGAGTGGGTTGTTTTTATTTTTATTTTTTCATTAATTTGGACAAGATGAGATACATATACTATATAAAATAAGGGATTATTGATGTTAATTACAAAAGAAAAGTGATCAATTCTGCCCCATTAGAATATTTTCATTTCCAAAAGTGGAAAGAGGCTAGCCGTAGCTGGCCGGAAAAAAAGACAAAAACTGTCATATAATGAAGTTGCTTTCCTCCTCTGATTCATCGCGCAATACACATTTTATTCATAATACTCATACTCTTTTGACATTTAAAATAATATTTGTTCGAGTTAGTGAATCTACCTCACAATGTCATAACGGAAACGGTAACAAGTTTTTGTTATTAATCAAAATGACTTCCTCATTACATTTTTCAAATTGTTTAGCACATATCAAAGATAAGGCAGGCATTTATAAATTAATAAAACAATCAAACTGTTCAAGAAATATAACGAAAAATTTAAAATATGGGATAAAGTGTAATAGATTTTAAGAAGTGATTTTTCATACGATCTATACAAAGAGTTGATCAAGTGCGCATCATCACTCTCCATACCATAAATTAATAAAACAGCTTTCTAATAGAACGTTTGTCACATGCGCCTTAGAGAGCCACCCGGCGCACCTGATCAAATCTCAATCTATGCAAAACAATGAAATATAATTTGGGCGGAAATGGGCAATTAGGTCATTGGGCTTCTAAAAAATAAGGGTAGCAAAATAAATAAATAAATCGAATCGTAAAAGAATTAGGCAAAAAATCTGTTGATTTGAATTTTATTTGTTTATTAAATGAATTGAAATTTCAAGGTTCGGATTTGGTTCGTTTATTAACAAATATTTGGTTTGATTTGTTTAATTTGTTTAGTAGAATCGAATCGAATCAAATCTAGATTTGTTTACTATTCGTTTATCCTATAACAAATCCATAAAGAAGCGGATTGAATATGAATTCATTTACAAAAATATAATTAATAAACAAAAATTAAGGAAAATAAAATATTAAAGACCATAAATTTAACATCCTATAAAATACAAACTTATCATCATTTATAATTACTATATTAGCCCTCAAACTTCAAATTTTTTTCACACACATATTTAAGGATAAATAAGTTATTTAATTAAACTAATAATAAATGAATTTGAAACGATTGGATCATATTCGATTCATTTATTACATATTTATTAGACGAATCCTAAACCAATAAACAAATCAATGTCCTCATACACATATTCGATTCATTTAATTAGCAAATCGATTCGAAATCATCCATTTATTAAACGAATCAATTTTTTCAAATCCAAACCCATTTAGTTCGCATTGAATCGAATCGAATAAACAAATCCTAACCGAGATTGCCACCCTTACTAAAAACCAAATGTAGGATAAGCTGACTTTTACCTAAGTAGTGACTCTTTGTAATTGTGCAGGTGGAAGACTCATCTCCTGCAAAGTTTGGCATCATGGAAGAGTTGGGTCTCTCTATAGTAGCTGTTAGTATCGACTGTTACTCTACAACAAATTAATCTTGCTTATAAAATTATTTGATGATCATCAAGGAATGCATATCAAATTGACATTAATGGATAATCTTACTCGCAAACTCACATGTCTTTATGTATTAAGTATCTCATGCGTGAACGTTTATACTTTTTGAAATATAAATTTGAGAGCAGCTCTAATTATTATTACTATATTGTGGCTAGATCAAAATCCATATTTACTCATTTATGTATGAGAAAAATTTAACGCTTTCCACCTCTAATTTAATATTCTGCATGTAGTACTCAATTTTTGGTTCAATAATGACAATTGAAGAATGCTAGGTGCAATGGTAAGTTGAATAGTAGACATCCTTTGTAGGAGAAAGGTGATTTGCGCTTAACCCTAGTCCAAAATTTCAAGTCATTTTACCCAATTAACTTGTAAAATCTTGGAGTAGGCAATGTGGCTTTCTGAAATATTTTGCACCCTAGTTTCACGAGATGAGTATAATGCGCAGCAACCCATACAGTACTTAGACAACTTCTACTACAAAAGTTACTAAATAAGTCTATTGAACTTTTCAAGCTAGCCAAGCAAGGACGCTTGCATGAAAGCTTGAGAGAAGAGAGCAACATGATCAAGGCAAATTTTATTACTCACAAAAGAGAATACAAAAGAGCTTTACAAGGATGCTTGATTTACTTGGTATGTGGTGTGTTGTGTGTAGTGTAATGTTGAGTAAAATAGTAGGAGCCATGCCCTATTTATAGAGTGACTTGCCTTGATCTACAAAGTTCCACGCAAGTTGCCTAAATATCCACTAGGTTCTAGAATACATATGTGTAGAATTGTCTAGATATTTACTGTAACACCCCTAATCTAATACGTCTAGAGCACGTAAAGAATGAGGTTACCTACAAATAGTAATCCTCACTCGCAAACTCCAAAATGAAATACCTCAAATTTTTATTCAAATAAATCCATAATTCATACGTCTAACACTAAATAATCTCTCTACAAATATAAAAAATAACAAAAGTCTCAAAACTCCAAATTACAAGTTCATAATAGAAATAAATTAAAAAGAAACATAAGTCTATTCCTCTTCTTATTCAAATAGCAAATGGAAACGAAGTCTTTAACTCCAAAGCTAAGCACACTTCTCAAAGGAACTTAATCTGCAAAAGTAATGACGAGGGGTGAGCCGTCAACTCAGTAAATAAAATAATTCCTAACACACTAACCCTACCGATACCCAAAAATATTGCAAGCTTTCTTTTACTTAAAACATATATTATAATTCATAAATTTCATAAAACAATGTATTTCAATTAGATAACATAAATTCATGGTATTTTAGAATATCAAAAGAATAATCAATTATGAAAGCAAATTGTATAACGCGTCTACAGAAAATAGATAGTTAGCTCATGTCACATAATGTCACCTATAGTCTCAGTGACCCGGCCAGAAATAGAATCAGAATATCGTGTGCACACTCATAATAGAAACACAGTACTGGTCTAGAATAGATATATCGTATAATACAGTCAGAAACAGAATCAGAATAACTACGGATAATAAGCCAAAACATAATGACTTTTCCGTGGCACTTTGCACTATAAGTGGCACTTTGCGGCACTTTGGCCCTCAAGAGGTGGCCCCCATATAGTCTCTTAAATACTAACTAGGCAACCCAAGAGGGGGTGAATTGGGTTTTTAAAACTTAAGCTAAAAAAATTGCACAACAAATTTATCTATTGCCTTAATCAAATCAAAAACAATAAATTTAATAAAGTTCAATAATAAAAGAGTAAGGGAAGAGAAAACAAACACAATGATTTTTACGTGGTTCGGCAATCTCCGCCTACGTCCACTCCTCCAAGCACACCGGACTTGAGGATTTCACTATCCAAGCCTCTCAAGGCTTCAAATGCTTACAATTGACTTCCAAGGTGTCAATGAACCTTTACAACAAGAGATTATCTCCCCAATCTCTTCACCCCAAGTGTTTCTCACACTTGTACACTCACAATTTGATGAGAAATGAAAATTACAATAAACAACTCTCTTTTAGAGCGGATATACAAATAATGGCTCAATGAAGATTTAATCTATGATGATTTTTTAAATTGAAGTTCAATATATGTTATGTGCACTTGTTTATGATTGCAAAAATTACCAAAAATGAATTGGATTTGAGTTTATATAGTTTGAACCCAAAAACTAGCCATTCTAAGCTTTTTGGTGATAACCAGCTTGCCGCTTTGTGAATCCGATTAGCCGCTTTTATGTTACCGTTACAATAAATATTTGAATTTTAGAACATCCGGCATGCCGCTTTCGGAATCCAGTTAGCTGCTTTCATTCCAGTAAGCTACTGCCAAAAATCTGATCTACCGCTTGTCAAATCCGGTTAGCCGCTTGCTACAGTGACAGCTACAGTGACTTATTTTTAAAAATTATAATTTTACCCCAAAACTTTATAGAATTATGATATGACCCAAAACATCATAAAACTGTGCCAAAGGTCCAATTTCATAATTTTTAAATAATACTTGTTATTCCGAAAACTTTTTAACATTATGATATTGCCCAAAACACTATGAAATGTTTCAAATAAGTCCTTCTCCAGAATTCCAAGCAATACTTGTTGATTTCAAAGTTTTCAAAACTCTTTCAATTAAACCATAAACTTGAAAAATAACTGATTTCATAAAATTATTTTTCCATTAAATATAAAACCTTTATAATGTGAAAATAATGATTTATTTAAAATGTATAAAAAATAATTTGAGCTTTTATCATCAAAATCGACATTATGGAAACATATATATTAACAGTCTCAAGAGGTGGCCCCCGTACAATCATAAATAATTGAAATAATACATAGGCACAAAACATTCGTATTATATTCATGAAAGTCCATAACAACAATTTAGGCTTGCACAATATTTCATAGACACAATTATAAAAGGTAGTCATGTCATAAAATAATTTACATATTAAAAAGTATTTATAAAATACTTTGTTAAAAAGAATTTAGGTTTGAAAACATTTACATAAAACTAATTTTTTTATCAAAATCAATTAATCCTTTAAGTAGTATAAAAACATTTATATTTATAATAATATCAAAATAATCATATATATATCCAGTACATTAAGAATGAAGTTACTTACCCCCATAAAAGAATTTGAATTGACACACCTCTAAGCCTCTAAGAGCCTCAATCACCTCCAATACCTTAAACAAATACAAGATATGACAATTAATAACTTACTCTAAGAACCTGAGTTTTTTCTAATTCATACCCGTACAGGTCTGATTCTCAGAATTTTAACTTTTAATCTAAAACTCAGAATGACATAGGATTCCATGGAACTATTTTGGACATCCATGGGTACCTCATGTAAAATTTTCAAGAGGATCTGATACCAAAAATATTTTCAAAACTATTTATTTCTTGATGAATTTCGAAACTGTTTCACAATACCTTAACTGAACAGAGATGGTTCTGAGATTTTTATAAAATCAGGTACTAATCAGAAAATTATAAAATTAAAACTGGAAATACGAGACACATATATTAACGTCTAAATATAATTTCAGAAATTTTTGAGTTCATTAGATATTACAAATAATTTTTTGAATCTGATTGCTGCACTGGAATTGCAGTTTTCCAGTGCAGCAGTGTCTGTTTCGAAAATACATATAAAATCGAAAACGAAATCAAATTTAATGAAACAAAATTTATTCAAGAATCCCTACATGTCTAGTTTCCAGAAATATAAATTTCGTAAGAAAACCCGTTCAGAAAATATGGGTTTAAATTCGAGGTACTCACACTGTCCAGAATTATCTTGTGCGCTTAATGCATCAAGAATTAATTAACTACATCAAGGATTAATTAACTAGACTCATAATAAATCAGAGCCCTAAATAAAGTCTAAACACATCCTAAATCATGCATTATGATCTAGAACAATCTAAAATCATGCCAATATAAACCCTAGATAGAGTGATTAGAAATCTTGTGGAGAATGAGGAGAGTAAACTTATAAAATCGCTCTGATTCTCTCATAAACAAAGGTTTGAATCCTAAGGTTTGAGTAAGAGCGTAATAAGCAGAAGAAACGTCGTGGACTTAGGGTTATGAAAGAGAAAAAATTATGAATTTATAGGGAGTCCTAAGAAACCCTATTGAATTTGAAAAAATAACCCTTTTCTCAAAATTACCCTATGGATAACCCCTATTTATAAGGGCAATAATGCCATTTAAAAATTCAATTAAAATAAAATAAAATAATGGAATTTGGGCGTTACATTTACAAGTTGTAGAGAGTTGTAGAGATTTCTAGAATCGGGCTGGGCTTGCTCACTTTAGCTTGTGAACTTGGGCTGTCCGCTTACTAAACGCACCACCGGTCACTAAAGTATGAGGTGGCACACAGCTAAGCGCACCTTGCTGTTGACGACATCCTGCCTTTGTGGACTTTTATTGAGCGCACCTTGGCACGCCAATTTAGCCTCCTTTTGTGGCGAATTTGAGTGGCCCGTGACACTAGGTTGGCTTACTATAGCATTTGCCAAGATTCCTTCTCTTCTTTTTTCTTTCTTTCCTCACAATTACTCTTTATTACAAATCATTTACTAATTAATAAAAAATGATGGTCATGAGCCTGGTATTTAATTCTTGTTATAAGGATGCTTTGTGGCTAGATTTGGGAAGATTGTTTATAGGATTCGGAATTGGGATTATTACTTATGTCGTAAGATCAGAAATGTTAACATTTCACATATAATTGATGATTTAATTAAATCTATCACATAACTTGATGATAACTTTTCCAAAACAGATACTTGTATATGTAGCAGAAATAACTCCAAAAGATTTTCATGGAGTTTTCACAGCTTTCCATCAGGTGACTTGGTATCATAATGTATGAATCCGACAAGCTTGTTCTTCGTTCATTAGTAATTTTTTTAAAAATTTTTCATGTGTGCAATTGATAAATATATTCGGCTTTGCACTGATATTTATTGTTGGAAATGTCATTCCCTAGCGTATCTTGGCTCTAATCGGTAATTTTTTTACAGCATGTATTATGGTATGTTGGAGTGTGTTTCAAAGTTTCAAGGTATTGAGGGTGTACAGACTTTACCATTAGCGGGAAAAGTTGTGACAAAAGAAGCTGCCATGGCCAACAAACTTTGTTGGCTACATTTGACTTCCTTGACCCTTTCTGGGTTTACAAGCTGGTCATTAGGCAGATTTTGTAAGCTGGCATCTCGCGATCTAGAGAGAGTTAGGGAGTGAGTAATAGCTCTTCTTGAAACTTGTAAATTTCTATTTCAATTTGGGTTCTGTATAATCAACAATATGAAAAGGAAGCTCATTCTGTTCTTTGAAATTAAGATCCTTGTTCTGTGTTTTGTGTGTTGTGTGTTGTTTTGGTTCTTGGAGTAATATTCGTTTGTTTTTGCTTTAATTCTTGTTTGTTTTGTTATCACCTGTTAAGAGCAAATCATCAGTGTTAGATCTTGGGGTTCAATTGCTTTGTTATCACCTGTTAAGTTCAAGTGGTCACAACATGTTAATTTGATCAAAACATAGTTTAGTATTTCAGGTGATATTCTATGTCTATTGCAATTCGTAGGTATATTTTTCATTCAAGAGTCTCCCAAATGGCTGGCGAGCTCAATTTAGGACATTGTTTGATATGCAATAAAAAATTTTGTGATGATAAAACATACTAGGGAGAAAACTTTTTAGAAGTAACAAGAATAAAACTTTTGCTGCAGTTAAAAGATTGGTAAAGAAAAGGGGTTTCAAACTGCTATGCAGAATCTCAGGGGAAAGAATGCTGATATTTCGCAAGAAGCAGCTGAAATTGGAGTATGTATAATCCCACTTTGTAGGTTAGAAACAGAGTTTAACATCCCCTGGAGGGAAATTCAATTAATTTTTATTTTCCATTGTTTGTAGGATCACATCGAAATCTCTCAGCAACACTGAGAAGCTAGTCTTTTGGACTTGTTCCAGAGGAAATTTGCAAATTCACTCATTGTGAGCCTGCTGAGAAATACAAATGAACCTTTAATATTTCTTTCATTATGATTTTCTGCAAATTTGAATATGGATTATTAGAACCTGTTTTAATTAGATTGGCGTTGGACTCATGTTGCTACAACAATTTGGAGGAATCAGTGCACTAGAATATTATGCCAGCTCCATATTTGAAGGTGCTGGTAAATACTACTGATGATCTAAATCTCTACAGAGAACACGAAAAGAAAATGATGATACGAATGCCTGATGATTTGCTGCAGGTGTTTCCAGTAGCACTGGAAGTAGAGGAATAGACATTTTACAGGTACTCTGACTATTTTTGTAACTTCAATATTCTGCTCTTTGAAGAATATATTTCTTTGACATAGTACAATGTCCTTTTCTTCCAGTTCCTGCAGTTATTACCAGTGTATTATTGATAGACAAAGCTGGATGAAGATCTCTTCTTATAGTAATTTGAACAGAAAGGAATTTGTATCAAACATTTGATCTTGTTGTCAATAGGAATGGCTACCAATGTTTTACAGATTTCAGCTAATGGGATGGGTTTCGGTTCCTTCTTTTTAGGACTGTCATTCTGCTTGAAGGTTAATTTGTTTAATCAAATTCTAAACTTTCCAATCATATTTACAATCCGCTTGTTGATTTATGAAGTTACATCTGAAAATTATTTCGTGTTTTTCTTAGCATGATGTTAAGAACATGAATGTGGCCACTCCTATTCTGGCTGTTGCCGGCTTTTTGGCAATTCATCATAACAATGAAAGCAATAAACTTCTGCTAGCTGATTTTTCATTATTGTTAATTACTTTTCCCGCAAGTTTTTACCATTAAAATATAATTTTGTCAACTAATTGCTACTGCAACCGGAGTAATGCTGTGTGCAACTGCCTAGGCAATGAAGGAGTTCCATATGTTATAATGTTCAGAAGTGTAAAAAAAAAAAAAAAAAATCGCCTTTTGAAATGAAGCAGAAACTTCCATAACGATGTTTTCCAAATGTAGGTTTTGATGTTGGAAAATTTTTAAAATAAATGTGTCTTATAGTAAAGACATGTCCTATTAATTGTGCCTTATAGAAAAACGTACCTTTCAGTAAAGACATGTCTAATTAAATGATGTCTTGTTGTAAGGACATGTCTATTTAATTGTGTCTTTTAGAAAAAAGGTATATTTTTACTAAACGATATAACTTTTCATGGCAACATTTCACTTAGAGATGCTGTTGTGCAAATTTTAATGTACTCGCAAGTGCACGAATCTATTGTAGTATAGATCAATGGTGACGAGTGTCGATCCCACGAGGAGGTGGATTTTAATTGTGTGTAGAATTAATTTTGTAAATGGGGGATTGGATTTGTGGTCGAAATGATTTGGAATATGCTAAAACTTAAATTAAAATGGCGAGAATAAATTGAAGAGAATTCTATTGAAATGATGTACTTGGGTATCTGGATCCGTATCAACATGCACCATGGGCTAAATATTCCTTATTAATACCAATTAAATCATGAGGGGGGAATCCACACCTCATGAACCACACTCTAATCAATATGGTGATAAGGGCTTATCGTGCCAAATAATAATAACTTTGTACTAGAGAGCCGGTGTAACAAAGGCGGTATCTAGACAAAAAGTCAAATCATCCACAAAAATTAGAGGGGAAAAGAAAATAAATTTACCAAATAAAGCCCATGACACATGTTGAGACTTCACCTTCAACCCAAGCTTGAAAGAAAATTAGCCACTCATAATTGAACTAAGGGCAAAATGGGAATTTATTAAAATACATAGAAAATACAAGATGGAGAGCGAATTACAGAAAATGGATCCCAAAAATAGATTCAGAGCTATCAAATTAGGGGGGGAAGCCCCCTTTTTATAGATACATGGAGTAAATCATGGCCATCGGATTAAAAACAGTTTGGACGCTCAGGATTGCGCCACGTCATCAGTCAACAGTACGCGGTTTGACCACGTGGATGAACAGTAACACGGTTTGACCCGGATGAACAGTGACGCAGTTTGGTTGAAAATAATCCTGTGTGATGCATGTACCGTACGCGAGATTTTTCGTCCACTGATATGCTGCCACGTCACCATCAACAGTACATAAGAATTTTAGCCCAACAGGATCGTGACACCTCATCAGTCAATGCCACATCATCGGTCAATGCCACGTCATCAATCCGTCTATGTGAACAGTGTCATGAACAGTACGTAGACAGTACCGTACACGTGAATAGTACCATACATGTGAATAGTATCATTTTTCCTTTTATGCTCCTCCTAAGGTTTTCGACCGTCCTGAGTTCAAAAGTGATGTCCGTTTTACCGTCTGATCTCTCGTTTATTGTGAAATGACTATGATGCCCCTAAAATACATAAAATACTTAATTAAAATCAAACACACATAATTAAATTGCAAGAAGCTTAAATACATAAAAGTAAGGGTTGTTAGTAAAACTTAAAATGTAAAATGATGATTTTCTCCTTTATAAATATACATTTTCTAACACTCAACACACCCCCCAACCAGCTTATTGCTAGTCCCTAGCAAATAAAGCGAAAACGAAATTCAAATCCAAAATGATTTTTTTTTTTAATAGAAACACTCATGTTTATTCAATCAGATTAATGATAGCAATCAAATAAAAGTATAAGCATTATCTCCAGTCTAAAGAAACATCACACCCACATCAACCATCCACATGAATCAGCCCAGTAGACTTTGTTATAGCTACTTTCAAGAATGACATGTCAAACCCCAAAATCTCACTGGAAGTAGTGACACTCTCACAAAGAAATTAAACCCAATAAAAGTAGTCACTCCAATGAATGGTAATTGAGAGAAAATAATAAAGAAGTCATATCACATGCTCTCACCAAGATGAAAGAAATATGCCCTCAGCTTAGAAATAATATGATCTCAAGTCAAATAAAAAATGCTAGTCAACCCAATTTATTTATTCATTTATTTATTTATTTTTTATGTATCACTACATCTTTTTAGCCCATATAACTAGCTTCTACTTCAAACTATAGTTCCCTAAAATCAAGAAGGACTTTTATTAGGACGTAACGTTGGCTAGAGATATGGCTAACAAAGAAAAGAAATAAGGAAAACAAAGTGTATGTTTGAGAAAAATGCAGAGAAATTTTTTTTTTTTTTTTTTTGCTTTTATTTGGCATAACTTCACTGAACAATATAGTTATTTACATTTTCTCAAACATAAATAGGTGATGGAACTTATAAGACATCGGGTAATACTCCAAATCGGAGTGGGTCAAGAGGATAAGTTGACAAAGAAAATGTTTTTTTTTTAAATTTTTTTTAAAGGCTCAAAAGGGTTAACTATGGATATTTAATAAAAGGGATGGCTAGAAAGGCTCAAACGGATCGAAGATGACCTTTCCATCGTCTTTTAGGGCTCTAAATAATCATCCATATCTACTAGTTAGACGGGCCTCCCAATGTAGCAACACACATTATTTTTTTTTTCTTCTTTTTTTTATTTTACAATATTTTTTTTTAAGGGTTAACTCAAAAGAAATCTAGAGGTCGTATATAAAATAATAAACTGCTAAGCTGTATAAAAAATGGGCAAAAGGGTTACTCTCCAAGAAAATGATAGGCTCAACAACTCACTTGGCACTTATTTATGACATGTTCATTCCTTCAAGCAACTCATATTTGTCTCCGACATCAACATGTAAAGTAGCAAACATAGCGTAACATCACTTAAGACCAAAGATAATACAAATACTAAAATTTGAAATTAATCATGTCATCCAATGTTAAAACAAATCACACAAAATAATTTTTTATTTTTTTTAAACAACATTATACCCCCCAACCTATTCTAAACATGAAAGGAAAATATGCATGCAGAAATGTGAAAATGATGCATAAAAACTAATTAGAAAAGTTACACTTAAAATGATAGAAAACGAAATGGTTTTTTTTTTTTTTAACTTAGAAGATGTGTTTCTAGAGGCACTACACTCCATATTCAGCCATCTTCGACCCAAAATTTTGAAAATATATATTTATAAAGGAGAAAGAGGAAGAAAATGATTTTTTTTTTTTAACGATGAAGATGCGCTTCTAGAGTAACTACACTCCATATTCAGCCATCTTCAACACAAAACGTTAGCAACAGTTAGTTTCTACAACAAAAAATCAGTAAAAACTTAACCAAGATTCCACAATTGTCGACTATTCCCTCCCCCCAACCAGAACGAAACATTGTCCTCAATGTTTTAAAGGAAAGAAGTAGAGTTTAGAAGACATCACCTGGGTGGTGCAACACAGAAGAAAATATTTACAGGCGAAGAGTTAAATCTAATTTGTACTTCTTACTGCGGCTACTGTTACCATCATTATTTGGTCGCTCCAACACAAAAGTCCAGGGGTCTGGCTCTGGTTTATAAGCTTGTAACATATCAAGTAGCTCATTAGCAGTGTGAGCACAAATAAAAAGTTTTTTCACATTAGAAGGAATGAAATAGTTTTTTATTGCATGGTTAAGAAATGTGATAAAGCCATCATAAAAGTTATTGACATTTAACAAACCGATGGGTTTCTGGTGGATATGCAGATGGGCCCAAGATGCTAGTGTGATAAGTGCCTCTAGTGTTGCAAGATCTCCTATAAGGAAAATAAAAGCATCAGCATGATTAAGCATTTCAGTTATTCTTTCTTGCATACCTGAGACGACTAACTCTTCGCCAGTTGATGAGTCAGACGAACTGCCCAATGATTTTAGGACTCTTGGGATAATGCCTAACACTTGACTGCCTCTGATAAAAGCTGCTTCTGAGACCATTTTTGATAACCCTCGGTTACCTCCTCCATACACCAAATGTAATTTTCTCGCTGCTATGCTTCGACCAAGATCTATGGCTGCCTCAACAAACTCTTTATGTTTGCCATAGGTAAATCCAGAAAGCACACAAATGTTCTTGAATTGTCTATTGGGAGTAGCTGCCATTGGAATACTTCTCAAAAATAATTTGGGAGTGCTTGACAAAAAAGAAATCACATTTAAGAATCTTGGTGACAGTGGATCACAACTGTGAATGAGGTAACATGTCAGTGTCAAATAACGCGTGAAGCACATGGCTCGCGAGTAAAAAAGAAAACAGTAAAAAGGAAAAAGCAAACAGTAATAAAATTATTAAAGACAATAATGCAAACAATAAAACAACAGTGAAATAAAATAACAGTAAAGTAAAAGGATATGTACAAGTAGTTGCGACTGTGGCTCACATCTTCCTCTAGTTTTACGTCCAGAAACGGCTTGAACGCCCTCTATGGGTCGAGGATAGGCTTCCCATCCAGTTTTCTTATAAACTGGCAAACAGGGTCGTTTATAGTCAGATTCCCAAGACTATATCGTGCATGCTCTTTCTGGAATAATGGCCATAACTGGAGAATCGCTCCTTGCACATATCCACTGGGATGCGTTTCAAGAGACAAAATGATATCATCTAATGACTCCTTATTCAAGCCATCCCTAATAAATTGAATCTTATCTTCCCTGTTATTAGACACTATTCCTAAAGAACATGGGTTTTTATCGCAACTCATTCTGGCACACTTGTGACAAGCAACAGAAATTCTTTGAGCTCGTCGTTTTCGTGCATAATTTCCTTTACCACAACCAGGCATGTATGCAATAAATTTTGGAGGTAACTCACCTGCCGATCGTACTTTCGCCTCGATTAACCAACGGATATCAGCAAGTATGTTATTCCTCATGAGCAATCGCATGCGTTCGGACCGAGCTTTATAGATTGTAAGGAGAGCATTCTGAGGAAGTGAAGGGAATCGCTTATGAAGCTTTGCTAGAATCTCGTTTATGTCCATACTTTCGCCTCAGAATGTCAGTTATTATGGGAAACTGAAGTAACCGACTTGATTGTCACGGAGTACCGTTATCCGCCACTTCACCGGGGTAACAAACTAAAGCACACAAACAGAAAAATAAATTAAAACACACAAAGAAAATTAAAATCGTCCTCTTATTGAATTTACCTCAAGCTCCAACTGGATGTCGTAAACACTTCTCTCAATGTCTCTGAGTTGGCTTTCTAAACCCTCAACATAGGCTACTAACTCTGGTGGTTGTAGAGTCCAAATGCGATGTGTTTTACAAAATTGAATCTGCCTTTTGAGATGAGTTTTGACACGTTGAAGTGGTTTAAGAATGTTCAGGAGGAACGGTCTAAGTAAGGTACTCATGATTAAAAATGATAAGAGAAAACTTAATAGTTAAACAAACACACTTATGCAAAAATAATTTCAATTAGCAAAAGAATAATAAAAAGAAAGAAAGAAAAATCAAATCAACGAAAAGAAGAATAAAAATCAATTCAAATCTGGTGGGTCACTCAAATTTATTTTGGTGTCTTCTCCATGTGGTTGGTATTCTAGATATGGCTTTAATCTTTGACCATTAACTTTAAACGTGACACCGTTCTTTGGGTCCTTAATTTCAATTGCCCCATGTGGAAAAACAGTATGAACAATAAAGGGACCAGACCATCGAGAGCGTAACTTACCTGGGAATAGGTGCAAGCGAGAATTGAATAAAAGCACTTTCTGACCTGGAGTGAACGATTTTCTCATAATTTGCTTGTCATGGAAGACTTTCATCCGTTGCTTGTAAATCTTGGCATTTTCGTATGAGTCATTGCGAATTTCTTCAAGTTCTGCAGTTGTAATCTTCTTTCTGAGCTGGCTTACTGCATGTCAAAGTTGAATTTCTTGATAGCCCAATATGCATGATGCTCAAGTTCCACAGGTAGGTGGCAAGCTTTTCCATACACTAGCATGTAGGGTGACATCCCAATCGGGGTCTTGAAAGCCGTTCTATATGCCCATAATGCATCATCAAGTCTTAATGACCAATCTTTTCTATCAGGCCTCACCGTCTTTTCTAATATGTGCTTTATTTCTCGATTGGAGATCTCAACTTGGCCACTGGTTTGCGGATGATACGGGGTCGCCACTTTGTGTGTGATTGAATACTTTGTCAAAAGAGCTTTGAATGCTTTGTTACAAAAGTGGGCACCACCATCACTGATTATTGCTCGAGGGAATCCAAAGCGTGAGACAATGTTGCTTTTCAAAAATCCTATCACCACTTTGTGATCATTGGTCTTACATGGAATTGCTTCTACCCATTTCGATACGTAGTCAACAGCAACCAATATGTATTGATGGCCAAAAGAAGGGGGAAAGGGTCCCATGAAGTCGATACCCCATACGTCAAAAATCTCAACCACTAAAATTGGATTTAGTGGCATCATGTTCCTTCGTGTAATGCTCCCCATTCGTTGACACCTATCACATGAAGAACAGAAAGTGTAAGCATCTCGAAATATAGTTGGCCAATAGAAACCATATTGTAAAACTTTAGTCGCTGTTTTCTTAGCGCTGAAATGGCCTTCACAAGCTTGTTCATGGCAGAATGAAAGGATATTCTGAATTTCACTTTCTTGGACACATCGTCTAACAATTTGGTCTGCACAATACTTGAACAAATACGGGTCATCCCAAAAGAAATTCTTTATTTCTGCAAAGAATTTAGCTTTGTCTTGCTTGGTCCAATGCTCTGGAAGTTGACCTGTAACAAGATAATTAACTATATCAGCATACCATGGTAATACTTCCACACTCATTAATTGTTCATCTGGAAATGACTCATTCAATATTAATGGCTCTGTAATTGTGTCAAAATGGAGACGAGAGAGATGGTCCGCCACAACATTTTCTGTGCCTTTCTTATCTTTAAATTCCAAGTCAAATTCCTGCAAAAGTAACACCCAACGAATTAGTCTAGCTTTTGCATCTTTCTTTGTGAGAAGATATTTAAGAGCAGCATGATCTGTGAATATAATTATTTTACAACCAATGAGATAAGATCGAAATTTCTCTAATGCAAACACTACTGCTAGCATTTCTTTTTCAGTAGTTGAATAGTTCAATTGTGCATCATTCAATGTCATACTAGCATAGTAAATAACATGGGGAATTCGATCAACTCTTTGTCCTAATACTGCTCCTACTGCATAATCAGATGCATCACACATGAGCTCAAATGGTAAGCTCCAGTTTGGGGGCTGAATGATGGGTGATGATGTCAACAACTGCTTTAGTTTTTCAAATGCCACAAGACATAAATCATCAAAGATAAAAGGTACATCCTTAGCAAGTAAATTGCAAAAGGGTCTACAAACTTTGCTAAAATCTTTAATGAAACGTCTATAGAAACCAGCATGCTCAAGGAAAGATCTTACTTCTCTGACTGTTTTGGGTGGAGGAAGATTAGAAATGAGATCCACCTTGGCTTTGTCAACCTCAATACCTTTGCTCGAAATGATGTGACCGAGAACAATACATTGTTTTACCATAAAATGGCACTTCTCCCAATTTAAGACTAAGTTCTTCTCGATACATCTCTGCAGAACTAGTGTTAAATGATGTAAACATTGATCAAACAAGTCACCAAAGACAGAAAAATCATCCACAAAGACTTCAAGGAATCGTTCAACCATATCAGAGAAAATGCTCAACATGCATCGTTGAAATGTAGCAGGTGCATTACATAATCCAAATGGCATTCTCATATATGCAAAAGTGCCAAAAGGGCAAGTGAAAATAGTTTTCTCTTGATCTTTTGGTGCTATGGGAATCTGATTATATCCTGAGTAGCCATCTAGAAAGCAATAAAATTCATGGCCTGCTAATCTATCAAGCATTTGATCAATAAATGGTAAAGGAAAATGGTCTTTACATGTGACAGAATTCAACTTTCTATAATCAATGCATACACACCATCCTGTAGTTACTCTAGTTGGTATCAATTCATTATCAGCATTCGTACCTACTGTGACTCTTGACTTTTTGGGGACAACTTGTACAGGACTGACCCATGAACTATCAGAAATTGGGTAAATGATACATGCGTCTAATAGCTTAAGGACTTCGGTTCTAACAACTTCTTTCATATTAGGATTTAACCGACGTTGCATTTCCCTAGTAGATTTAACATTTTCATCGAGGTGAATGTAATGCATGCAGTCTACTGGGTTTATACATTTTATGTCCGCTATTGTCCATCCTAATGCTCCTTTGTGCTCTTTTAAAACATCCAACAACTTACCTTTTTGTTTTTCATTTAGGGATGATGAGATAATTACCGGCAAAGTACTTTCTTCTCCCAAAAATGCATATTCCAATGTGTTGGGCAATGGTTTGAGCTCGAGTTTCGGTGGTGATTCTGATGATGGGATAAGTTTCTTTACTGATGGTGCTAGTTGTTCAACTCTTGACTGTCATTTATTAGTGTCCATGGATGGTGCTGAGTCAAGTAGGGCGTTGACCTCATCGACCGATCTGTCAATATCAAAATCCAAACCAAAGTGAGTTAAACATGTTTGTAAAGAATCATCACTAAGGTTTGAAAGAAAAGTGTTATCAACTATTGTTTCTATTAAATCCACATCAACAATTCCATCATCAGCATTGTGAGGTTGTTTGGCAATGTTGAAGTTGTTTAGCTCCATAGTCATATTGCCGAAAGACAACTGCATATTTCCAGTTCTGCATTGAATGTGAGCATCCGCAGTTGCCAAGAAAGGTCGGCCTAGAATAATGGGGATGTGCTTCCTTGAATCCTGTATTGGTTTAGTGTCAATTACAATGAAATCAACAGAAAAATAAAACTTGTCTACCTGGATAAGCACGTCCTCCACAATACTACGAGGTATTTTCGTGGACCGATCTGCAAGCTGTAACACCACTGGAGTTGGGTGTAATTCTCCAAGTCCAAGTTTTAAAAATACTGAGTAAGGCAACAGATTTACACTAGCTCCTAAATCCAACAAAGCATTCTCAATTGTGTGGTTCCCTATACTACATGAGATAGTGGGGGAGCCTGGGTCTTTGCATTTTAGAGGAATTTTATGTTGGAGTATAGAACTAACGTTTTCTGTTAAAAATGTCTTCTTTTGAACATGCATATTTCTCTTTTTAGTACAAAGGTCTTTAAGAAACTTGGCATAAGATGGAATTTTTTTTATCGCATCAAGCAAAGGGATGTTGACACTTACCTGTTTGAAGATTTCAAGAATTTCACCTGTGGATTTTCCCTTCTTTCCTTTCGCTAACCTCTGAGGAAATGGAGCTTTCGGAACATATTCTCGCGGGTTGGTTTCTTCTTTCTCCTCCGATGGTGAGTCCTCAGCATTTACAGGTACAATTTGATTTTCTTTTGTCACCGGCATCTCCACTTTGTTGTCGACTTCTTTTCCTTTTCGCAAGGTCATGACGGCTTTGATTTCTCCATGCTGTTGTGGTGAACTGGTACTTGCTTCATGCACTCCTTTAGGATTAGGTACTGGTTGACTTGGAAACTTGCCTTTCTCAACGATCATTGCCAAGGTCTGAACTGAAGAAGCAAGTTGTCCCACCATCTTCTCGAGGCTTGAAACTGATTGGGCTTGTGAGTTGAAGCCCGCTCTCAACTCATTTCGTAGTCCATCAATGGTGCGGCTCTGTTGCTCAATCGTGGAGTGAGTAACATTCCTGAAATTCTGGAATGCATCCTCCCATGGTCTAGGTTGAGAGTGGTTCTGGTTCTGATTGTATGGTCTGAATGGTGGTTGAGAGGCTTGAGGATTTTGAGGAATTGGTTGCATTGGTGGAGCTGGAGCTGTTGGTCCATTCTGTTGGAATCCTTGAGACCATGAAAAATTGGGGTGGTCTCTCCATCCATGGTTATATGTGTTGGAGTATGAGTTGTAATTTGATGGTTTTCTCATTACACCTATGGCATTGGCTTGATCTGAGTATGAGTCATGGTCATGTGGCTCTGTTGATTTAGCAGTCGATAACGATGCTATTTGTCGAGAGAGACCTTCAATTATCGCTTTGACTTCTTTAATTTCTGAACTTGACTCGCCAATTTAAACCTCATTTACTCCCTTAATTCTTCTAGTATTCCTGAGTGATCGACTCCGTTGTCGGGAATTATCCGCTTGTCGTTGGAAGAATTCTCAAATCTCTGTTGCGCTTTTTGACATTAGCTCTCCTCCACTTGTTGCCATTAGCCATTCTTGCACATTCGGCAATAATCCCTCCAAAAAGTATTGGCATTGGTGCCATTTTTCGTACCCATGATGTGGACACTTCAAGAGTAGCCCATTGAATTGCTCCCATGTTTCGAAAAACTGCTCGTCCTCTCTTTGGGTAAACTCTGAGATTTCCCTGCGAATAGCATTGGTTTTATGCACTGGAAAATATTTATTCAAAAATTTCGTTACCATTTGTTCCCATGATGTAATGCTATTAGCAGGCAAAGTATTTAACCATGAACGAGCTCTATCCTTTAAAGAAAATGGGAATAATCTGAGTTTAACATCATCGTCTGAAAAATTTTCATATTTAAAAGTTTGACAACTGGCATGAAAATCATTCAGATGATTATATGGGTCCTCATTTTCTAGGCCATAAAATGTGGGGAGACAATTTAGCACACTAGGTTTTAATTCAAAACTCCTAGCAGCTACATTTGGGTATCTTATACATGATGTGCTCAAATTAGCTAAGGGACTAAATAGTCTTTAAATGGCCTCTCTTGTGGTGCTTGTAAATCCATTTTATTTTTAACGTGTTTGTGTGTGCGAAGTGTTTTTTCTAATTCAAGATCTATAGGTTCAAGATTAGGAAATAATGACCTACGACCATGCATGCAAAACAAATAAAATAAAAATAAAGACGGGAACAAAACAAAAAAATAAAGAAGATGGAGAAATTACTATACTAACCTTATTGCGCTATTATAACCTTATAAAAACACACTAGAACAAAAAATTCGTGAAATAAATTAACTAAAAATTAAATTAATAAGATAAACAAAAATTACAAAGAAAAATAACTTAAAAATTAAATTCCAGAATTGTAAAGAATAGAGAAAGAAAAGAAATTATTACCTCTAATTGCAGATTCACTTTTTTTTCTCTTTTTTTTTTAATAAAAAAAATACAAGAAAATAAACAAAAGAAATTATTCACAAAAATTAATTCTACGAATTAAAATTACTTACCTCCCCGGCAACGGCGCCAAAAACTTGTTGTGCAAATTTTAATGTACTCGCAAGTGCACGAATCTATTGTAGTATAGATCAATAGTGACGAGTGTCGATCCCACGAGGAGGTGGATTTTAACTGTGTGTAGAATTAATTTTGTAAATGGGGGATTGGATTTGTGGTGGAAATGATTTGGAATATGCTAAAACTTAAATTAAAATGGCGAGAATAAATTCTAAAATTGGAATTGAAATGGCGAGAATAAATTGAAGAGAATTCTATTGAAATGACGTACTTGGGTATCTGGATCCGTATCAACATGCACCATGGGCTAAATATTCCTTATTAATACCAATTAAATCATGAGGGGGGAATCCACACCTCATGAACCACACTCTAATCAATATGGTGCTAAGGGCTTATCGTGTCAAATAATAATAACCTTGTACTAGAGAGCCGGTGTAACCAAGGCGGTATTTAGACAAGATTTTATTATTTGTCGATGAAAAGTCAAATCATCCACAAAAATTAGAGGGGAAAAGAAAATAAATTTACCAAATAAAGCCCATGACACATGTTGAGACTTCACCTTCAACCCAAGCTTGAAAGAAAATTAGCCACTCATAATTGAACTAAGGGCAAAATGGGAATTTATTAAAATACGTAGAAAATACAAGATGGAGAGCGAATTACAGAAAATGGATCCCAAAAATAGATTCAGAGCTATCAAATTAGGGGGGGGAAGCCCCCTTTTTATAGATACATGGAGTAAATCATGGCCATCGGATTAAAAACAGTTTGGACGCTCAGGATTGCGCCACGTCATCAGTCAACAGTACGCGGTTTGACCACGTGGATGAACAGTAACACGGTTTGACCCGGATGAACAGTGACGCGGTTTGGTTGAAAATAATCCTGTGTGATGCATGTACCGTACGCGAGATTTTTCGTCCACTGATATGCTGCCACGTCACCATCAACAGTACATAAGAATTTTAGCCCAACAGGATCGTGACACCTCATCAGTCAATGCCACATCATCGGTCAATGCCACGTCATCAATCCGTCTATGTGAACAGTATCATGAACAGTAACATAGACAGTACCGTACACGTAAATAGTACCGTACATGTGAATAGTGCCATTTTTCCTTTTATGCTCCTCCTAAGGTTTTCGACCGTCCTGAGTTCAAAAGTGATATCCGTTTTGCCGTCTGATCTCTCGTTTATTGTGAAATGACCATTATGCCCCTAAAATACATAAAATACTTAATTAAAATCAAACACACATAATTAAATTGCAAGAAGCTTAAATACATAAAAGTAAGGGTTGTTAGTAAAACTTGAAATGTAAAATGATGATTTTCTCCTTTATAAATATACATTTTCTAACACTCAACAGATACATCATTTCATGGTGACATTTCATTTGAAATGATGATGGTTCAATTTGGACCATTGATTAAAATCAAATCTAGATCCAATGGCCATGAATGAAGGGGTATCATGAAAGATGACAACCCAAATGAGGGGGCACAAGTATATCTATAAATAGGGGTCATGTTTAAGCCATTTAGATATGAAATGAATAATCCTACACCACTTTTTTCTTAGCATTCCTTTCTAGTACGAATTTCAACACAAAACACCCATTTCTTTTGTGCATTCACATTCCAATATATTGTTTTCTGTAGAAACAATATATTGTTTCTTGGCAGGCTTGCAACACTCAAGAGTATTCTGGTTTGCTTTCGTCGATGCACAATGCAAGCAAACAAACAAGTGCTTCATTGTATCCTGGAGGCGTATTTGCTTAACCCATGTGCATCACTCAATTGGTGGGGCAAATAACGTCTTAAGGAAAGCGACATTTGTAACATGTCTTGAAGCACACAAAATTTCTGTAGTTTACTTATTACTATTATTTTTCTTCCTACATACAGAGTTAGTTGTAAACACATTACTTTACGTAATAAAGTTCCACCATTATTGTTGTATTTCTCTACATTTGCCATTCCCCACAAATTTACCACCAACAATCTTAAGACGTTATTTCTGGAACAATGGCACCAAGTTCATCTCTTCGACAATTCGCAGTAGATTTTGTCAAATTGGAGTGGTTCGATGGTGGCAACTTTATTCGTTGGTAGAAAAAGTTGCATTTCTTGTTGACAAGCCTCAATGTGGTATATGTTCTCACAACACCAAAGCCTCAAGAACGTGAGGATGAGACATTAGGGGAAACCAGAGTGCGACATAAGTGGGAGCAAGATGACTACGTGTGTAAGGGACACATTTGCAATGCCATGTCTAATACTTTGTTTGATCAATATCACAACAAACCTACAGCAAAAGAGATATGGGACTCATTAGAAGCTAAGTACATGATGGAAGATGCCACAAGTAAGAAATTCTTGGCTTCTAAATTTTTTAATTATAGAATGGTTGATAATAGACTTATGGTTGAACAATATAATGAGATTTTGCATATTCTTGATCAATTCAACCAACATAACATGAAAATGGATGAGTCTATTATTGTCTCTTCAATTATTGATAAACTTCCTCCCTCTTGGAAAGACTATAAGAAAAATCTTAAACATAGCAAAGAGGAAATTAGTCTAGATGGCTTAGGCCAAAGTCTTCGTATTGAAGAGGAACTCAAGCTTAATAGTCTTGAGGATCAGACTACTACGTCCTCTAAAATTAATGTCGTAGAGGAAGGGAAGGAGTTTAAGCATTCTAATCACCCTAAGAATAATCAAAAGAGAAAGTTTGATTCCAAAGAGAATCAAAACAATAAGAAGAAAAAGAAGGGTACATGCCACCACTGCGGAAAACCTGGCCACTTCAAAAGAGATTGTCGACTTCTAAAGAAACAAAAGGAAGTTTCGAACACAAATTTTGTGGCCATGATATCTGAGATTAATGCTCTTGAAGATGATAATGCATGGTGGATAGATTCTGGTGCAACTAAGCATGTATGCAAGGATCATAGCCTTTTCAAATCTTATAAAGCAATGGATGATGGAAGTGTTCTTTACATGGGAAATTCCTCCACTGCAATAGTTAAAGGAAAAGGCAATGTGCAACTAGAGTTTACTTCTGGAAAAACTTTAACTCTTACTGATGTTTATCATGTTCCTGAAGTTAGGAAAAACCTTGTATCTGGTAGCCTTCTTAATAAGTTTGGCTTCAAACTTGTTTTTGAGTCAAACAAATTTATATTATCTAAGGGTGGTACCTTTGTTGGGAAAGGATACATGTATGAAGGAATGTTTAAACTCAATATCAATAATATGAATGTTTCTTCTGCTTATATGGTTGATTCATTATCTTTGTGGCATAATCGTTTAGGACATGTGAATATTAGAATATTGCATGATATGGCTAATTTAGAGTTAATTCCTAAGCATGAAAATGATATGCATGAAAAATGTAAAGTATGTGCACAGACTAAAATCACAAGATCTCCTTTTCCAAAAATTGAAAAAACATCTTCTTTATTGCATTTAATTCATAGTGATGTGTGTGATATGCATAGTAATCCTTCTAAAGGAGGTAAAAAATATTTTGTAACATTTATTGATGATTTTTCAAAATATTGTTATGTGTATTTATTACATTCTAAGGATCAGGTGTTAGAAAAATGTAAAACTTATAAAAATGAAGTTGAGAATTTTTGTGACACTAAAATTAAATGCCTTAGAAGTGATAAATGAGGTGAATATGCTTTTTCTGAATTTTGTGAATCTGTTGGCATTGTACATGAAACTAGCACTGCATATACTCCACAACAAAATGGCGTAGCTGAAAGGAAAAATAGGACATTAATAGAAATGGTTAATGCTATGCTTTTTAATGCTGGGCTTGGTAAAGGTTTTTGGGGTGAAGCTATTTTAACTGCATGTCATATCTTAAATAGAGTGCCTAATAAGAAAACAAAGGTGAACCCATATGAATTATGGAAAAAGAGAAAGCCTAATCTTTCTTATCTAAGAGTTTGGGGTTGTCGAGCCATTGTAAGACTACCAAAACCTAAAATAAAGAAATTAGGAGAAAGGGGCATTGAATGCATATTCTTGGGATATGCTGAGCATAGTAAAGCTTATAGGTTTCTTGTAACAGAACCTAATAGTTTTGTTGAGATCAATACTATAGTGGAATCTAGAGATGCAATATTCTATGAAAATAGATTTTCCACTATACCAAAAAGTATTGATTCTCAAGAGAATGATAAACAAATAGAAATTGGTCAAAAGCGTGATGCTAATAATGAGCAAAATCATTTTAGAAGAAGTAAAAGAATAAGGACTATAAAATCTTTTCGACAAGATTTTATAGTCTATTTAGTTGAAGGGACAAGAGCCTCACAATCAAAACAGACCATGATCATATCTACTATAGAGTCTGATCCCCTCACCTATGAAGAGGCAATGAAGTCTCAAGATGCTGCTTTTTGGAAAGAGGCCATTAGTGATGAAATGGAATCTATTGTGGGTAATAAGACTTGGAAATTAGTTGATTTACCACCTGGCTCTAATCCTATAGGTTGTAAATGGATTTTTAAAAAGAAGAAGAAAGTTGATGGAACAATTGAAAGATTTAAAGCAAGACTAGTAGCAAAAGGCTTTACACAAAAAGAAGGCCTTGATTATTTTGATACTTATGCACTTGTTGCAAGAATTGCTACTATTAGAGTCTTGATTGCTTTGGCTTCAATTTATCAATTTGAAATCCATCAAATGGATGTAAAAACAGCTTTCTTAAATGGAGAATTAGATGAGGAAATTTACATGAAACAACCAGAAGGGTTTGTTATGCCAGGACAAGAACATAAAGTTTGTAAACTAGTCAAGTCTTTATATGGTCTTAAACAAGCTCCAAAGCAGTGGCACGAAAAGTTTGACAAAGTGATTGTCTCAAATAGATTTAATATTCATGAATCTAATCAATGTGTCTATAGCAGATTCAATGGAAATAAAGGTGTGATTATTTGTTTATATGTAGATGACATGTTAATTTTTGGTACTGATAGTGAGAGCATTGAACTCACTAAATTATTATTGTCATCTAATTTTGATATAAAAGACATGGGACTTGCTGATGTGATTTTGGGGATTAAAATTATAAAAAATGAGAATGGCCTAGTATTGATCCAATCACATTATATTGAGAAATTTTTAATTATTATGATTGTAAGTCTGTGTCAACACCTTTTAATTCAAACATAGGACTGTATCCTAACACTGGCAGATCAGTATCCCAATTAGAATATGCACGTATTATTGGGTGTCTTATGTATGCGATGACTTGTACTAGGCCTGATATTGCTTTCGCTGTTAGAAAGCTCAATAGATATACTAGTAATCCAAGCCAAGCACACTGGCAAGCAGTGTACAGAATTCTAAAATATTTAAAACGTACAATGGATTATGGTATATACTACACTAGATATCCATCAGTTTTGGAAGGACTTTCGAATGCTAGTTGAATTACTGATCGAGATGATCATACATCCACAAGTGGTTGGATTTTTAATCTTGGTGGAGGAACTATTTCTTGGGGCTCAAAGAAGCAAACTTGTATAGCAGACTCCACCATGGCTGCAGAATTTGTAGCTTTGGCTTCATGTTGTAAGGAAGCTGAATAGTTAAGGATTTGCTTATAAAAATTCTTATTTGGCCTAAACCAATGCCTCCTGTATCTATTCACTGTGATAGTAAGGCAACTTTATCAAGAGCATATAGTTAAATCTATAATGGAAAGTCTAGGCACATTGGTCTAAGACATAGTTATGTAAGACAATTACTTACAGATGGAGTAATCACAATTGACTTTGTGAAATCATGCCAAAATTTGGCAGACCCCTTAACTAAAGGCCTTGTAAGGGATATTGTATTTAAAACTTCTAAGGGGATGGGACTGAAGCCAGCATCATCTTATCACCAATGATGGAAACTCAACCCAACACTTGAAATATCAAGATCTTGGGTTCAATGAGCAAAAGTACATCATATGTTGTGATAGCAAGCACTATAATAATTTTAGATGCGTCCCAAAGGTTAGTGCTTGATACCTGTAACATATGGGAAAGGTTAAGCTACTTAGCTTTTAATAGACTTATAAATGTTTTAGTTACAGGGACATTCTAGATAAGTCTACCTATGTGAGTGTAGGAGGTGGTGCCGCTTTCTATGTAACTTGGTTGGTTACTAAAGCGCTCATGAAAACATGATATAGACACAGGGCCAATCCACGTGTCGGCTAAGGAATACTTGAGAATTTAAAAACTTATGTGTGAGATATATCCGGTGAGTCGATTAAGGTCGCTGGTTCAAAGCTTGCCTACCATGCCACCTTGATTAACTTTGATGTATTGTCACTAAGTGAAGGTTCAAGTCCAAAAGACACCTTCATCTATGCATAAGTTTTCCAAGCCTGTGCAAGATAATTTTTCAAAATTCATTTATTTTGAAAATGGTGGGGGATTGTTGGAAAATTTTTAAAATAAATGTGTCTTATAGTAAAGACATGTCCTATTAATTGTGCCTTATAGAAAAACGTATATTTCACTAAAGACATGTCTAATTAAATGATGTCTTGTTGTAAGGACATGTCCATTTAATTGTGTCTTGTAGAAAAGGTATATTTTTACTAAACGATATAACTTTTCATGGCAACATTTCACTTAGAGATACATCATTTCATGGTGACATTTCATTTGAAATGGTGATGGTTCAATTTGGACCATTGATTAAAATCAAATCTAGATCCAATGGCCATGAATGAAGGGGTATCATGAAAGATGACAACCCAAATGAGGGGGCACAAGTATATCTATAAATAGGGGTCATGTTTGTTAACATATATGTTTCCATAATATTGATTTTGATGATAACAAACAAGATTAAAAATGATTAATCTTTTAAGCTCAAATTAGTTAATATTCTTTTTATGAAATTGATTGTTTTTATTCTAATCATTATTTTCACATTATAAATGTTTCATATTTAATGGAAAAATAATTTTATGAAATTGGTTGTTTTTCAAAGTTTATGGTTTAATTGAAAGAATTTTGAAAACTTTGAAATAAACAAGTATTGCTTGAAATTTTGGAGAATGACTTATTTGCAAAGTGTCATAGCATTTTGGGCTATACCATAATTTCAGAAAGTTTTGGGATTAACAAAGCATTACTTAGAAATTCTGAAATTGGACCTATGTGCAAAGTTTCATAACGTTTTGGGCCGTAACACAGTTTTATAAAGTTTTGGGGTCAAACTGTGAATTTGGAAAATATTTCACTGTAGCAGTTGCTGTAGAAAACGGCGATCCGACATCTTGATAACGGCTCGCCGACATCTAACAGAATTGAGGATTAGTCTCTGGACCTAAACGGCGAACCGACATGTGTGATAAACGGCTCGCCGATATGAACCAGTAGCCTCTGGACCTAAACGGCGATCCGACATATATTTAACGGCGATCCGACAATTTGAAAAATCAGCCCAACGGTCATATTGACCAGTCAAACGGCGATCCGACATCTAGCTAACGGCGATCCGACAGTGTGCAGAAAGTCAATAACGGCTAGTTTTCAGCTCCAACTATAAATAAGCTCAATCCAATTCAAACAAGAAGTTTTCCAACGATCATCATTGAGCAAAATATTGAGAATACAACTTTCATTGAGCTTTAAATTCTTGTATTCATCTCATTCATTCACACATTGAGCTTTCATTTGTGATCAAACACATTGTGTGAGAGAGATTCATTTGTAATCTTTTTTGTAAAATCAAGTTAAAAGATTGTAAGTGTTGGGATACACTTGGGTTAAGAGATTGGGGATAATCTCTTGTTGTAAAGGTCCATTGACACCTTGGAAGTCAATTGTAAGCGTTTGAAGCCTTGGGAGGCTAGCTTAGTGAAATCCTCAAGCCCGGTGAGCTTGGAGGCGTGGACGTAGGCGGGGATTGCCGAACCACGTAAAAATTATTGTGTTTGTTTTCTCTTCCCTTACTCTTTTAATATTGTGCATGATTGAATTTATTGTTTTCAATTTGATTAAGGCAATAGATTAAATTGTTGTGTGGTTTGCTTAGCTTAATTTTTAAAATCCCAATTCACCCCCCCTCTTGGGTTGCCTAGTTAGTATTTCAATGTTTAAGCCATTTAGATATGAAATGAATAATCCTACACCACTCTTTTCTTAGCATTCCTTTCTAGTACGAATTTCAACACAAAACCCCCATTTCTTTTGTGCATTCACATTCCAATATATTGTTTTCTGTAGAAACAATATATTGTTTCTTGGCAGGCTTGCAACATTCAAGAGTATTCTGGTTTGCTTTCGTCGATGCACAACGCAAGCAAATAAACAAGTGCTTCATTGTATCCTGGAGGTGTATTTGCTTAACCCATGTGCATCACTCAATTGGTGGGGGCAAATAACGTCTTAAGGAAAGCGACATTTGTAACGTGCCTTGAAGCACACAAAATTTATGTAGTTTACTTATTACTATTATTTTTCTTCCTACATACAGAGTTAGTTGTAAACACATTACTTTACGTAATAAAGTTCCACCATTATTGTTGTATTTCTCTACATTTGCCATTCCCCACAAATTTACCACCAACATTTGATTCACTCAAGGATATGCAAGCTTTTTCCATTTCATATATTTTCCTATAAATGGAAAGGCTTAAGCTGGAAGCTTAGTAACCTTAATCTGCTGGCCATGCTCTTGGATTGTCACTTACTCTTTTACTCTTTTAACTTCATGATGCAATGGAGCTCAGCAGGTAAGACACACAAGCGCAGCGATACACAAAGCACACAAAATTAACGCACATATAGAAATGGAAATTGATTCAAATTGAACATTAATGTGTTATTTTGGGCTGCACGAGTACGGCAGGAACGTTTTTCTAGTTCTCTGGCATTTCCTTCTCGACCGTTCTGTTCGTAGCAAAGATTGTTCCGGAGACTAAAGGGCGAACGCTGGAAGAATTTCAAGACTCAGTTAGTGCTTCTTTAATGTGATTTATGAGATATAATCAAGAACTTGAGGTGTTGGAAGTTGTATCGGTCATTGGTTTTTACATTGCATAGGAGCTGGAGTGTCCTGTAATCTCTGAATTATTATTATTTATTACAGCTCTAATGCATTTTTCAAACAAGAGAAAATTTCACTGATTCATTTGCATGCTAATAGTTCATCATATTGTAGGTCACTTGTAGAAAGGGTCGGGGGGCCATAATAGGGAAAAAGTAATTTCTGTAGAGGCCAAGCATAAGACATACATCTAAAAATGAGGACCATATTGAAAGGGAATAAGATTTGCAGGGTCCCTAAACATATATTTTAGACCACTTGCACCTCACTAATACGCCATTTGAAAAGTTAGTCCACTGTTTAGTTGGGGCAACGGAAGAGGGAAGGGAAGTAGTAATCATGATTCCACCGTTTGGTTACCAGAATCTGGAATCATGATTTGCCCCATTTAGTGGAATTGAATTCTTTATTCGTGGAATTCTTTACTGACCATTATTATAGCTTCAGTGCACGACTTTATATCCCAAATTAAATCTTTTTTTTTCTTTTTTGGGGAAACAATTAATCTAGATTATTCTAAAATGAAGTCATGCACCAGAAGCTAAATTTGGGAGTATTAACTAATCCAAAATGCATAACACACTTTATCAAAGATTAGGTAGACTGTGTTTGGGGGAAAAATAAGAAAGATAGCAGAACGCCACGTGTCGACGAATGAAATAACTTCAGTGCAATCTGAGGTACCCGACATGATTAGAGGTACCCCGCACGATTAGAGGTACTTGCCATGATTTGAGGTACCCGGCACGGTCAGAAGTACCCCGCATAACTCCAGAGTAACTCGAGGTACCCCGCATAGACTGAGGTACCCCGCATGATTAGAGGTACCGTGCATAATTAGAGGTAACCGGCGTAATTAGAGGTACCCGGCTTGATTAGGGGTACCCCGCATGATTAGAGGTACCCGGCTTGATTAGGGGTACCCCGCATGATTAAAGGTACCCGGCTTGATTAGGGGTACCCCGCATGATTAGAGGTACCCTGCGTGATTAGAGGTACCCGGCCTGATTAGAGGTACCCCGCATGATTAGAGGTACCCGGCGTAATTAGAGGTCACCGGCTTGATTAGAGGTACCCGGCGTAATTAGAAGTACCCTGCTTGATTAGAGGTACCCCACACAAATAGAGGTATCCCGCACAATTAGGGGTACCCCATATAAATTGAGGTACCCCACGTAACTCGAGGTACCCGGCAGATTAGATGCAAGAGAATCTTCAGAAAATATCCGCCATGAGAAACGTCTCCACTTCTTAAAAGATATTATTCGATTTTGTCAGAATAAGGTATCAAGAACGTCGTACCAAAAGGGGGGGACAGCCGCCTGCTACCTCTGCCAAAAGTAAATGACACTGTCCCAAGGACAGTGGTCCTCAGCCGCCTACCCGACAGTTACTGCAGAGGTACCCTGGACCACTCTCCAGCGCGCGCCACGTTTCCAAAGGATGAGATACGCCGCGAACATGCACATAACGGCCCAAAAATCATAAAAAGGTAAAAGGACGTTAGCCAAAAAGGGTACGCCACGTGGCAGCAGAGGTACTCCATATATAAAGGTGCCTAGGTTTCATTCTCCATCATGCTCTCATTCGCCCAAAAACACTCACACTCCAAAAAATAGGTTTTCTTCAACCTTAAACCCTAATTTACAGAGGGCTAGCCAGCTCTCTTTACCATTAAAGCTTGAGTTTGCTAACTTGAGCGTCAGAGTGTGAACGCCGGGGTACCCCGACTTCACCTCTAACCTCCATTTCACTGTTTTGCAGGCGTGAAGCTCATTTTGGAAGGACACCTCTCTTGTTTCTGACCTTCCACCATAGCTACCACTCTCTCCCTCCTTCTCTCCTCCCCCGAATTTCAGATACACCGCACCGCACACAATATACTAGTGAGGTACCCCATCTCCCCCAAAAATATAAATTTATTGTTCTAGATTGGTTTGGATTTTCCTACTCCAAAATCAGTTGAAAACAATTGGCGCCGTCTGTGGGGAGTCGCACAAAAAGCCTCCTCCGCGGTTACCAAACTAGTTGTTGTGTGTACTCCAATACATGGCACCTGACGTACCTCCCGAAGGTTTAATAGGGGATCCTACAAGGATGAGAGATGACAGCAGCAGTGAAGGTAGTGATCCCGCAAGAAGGGTAGCCCGCATTAACAAGGGCAAGGGTATCAAGCAATCGACGGGTGTTCGCCAAGAGGAGGAACCTATTTCGCACAAGCGTTTTGAGGATCTCGCCCATGCAATACTTAGGGCGGTTGGATCTTGGGCACCCGAGAGTTCACTTCCACCAGTGGCGCTAGATGCTCCACCACCTCAAACGGGCGACCAAGCTATGGTAAAAAAAGAGGTACCCGAGGCCAGCAAACCAAAGCATAGGCCATCGGGTACCCGTTCTAATTTTCAAACCGTGGGCTCCCGCGACGAGCGTTCCACCGCCTCTTGCAATTCCCGCAGCAGCCAGGGTACGAGGCGTGTAAAGCGTACCCACGAAGATCTCCGTGAGAAGTTAAACGCCAAAAGGGCTTCTCAAATGGCGGTGACATCATCGGGTACACCGAGGGTACCCCTCGAACTTGTGGAAAAGATGGAAAACCTGGAAGCCCAAGTGAAGCTCCTCTCCGAGAAGCAAACCATCACAGCTGCTCCAACGCCGATGACCTACCAATCGCCGTTCATTATAGCGATTCGGACGGCAGCTCTTCCTGAAGCATTCACCATGCCTCAGATACCCCAATACCAAGGGTACCCCGAATGCGGAACCCTCCACGGGTTGCCCCGCGGGGATGAGTGTTTAACACTCAGAGTATCTTACGGGTACCCCAACCTCCAAGATCGCCACCACCAGAGCAGCAAGAGCCACCACCGAGGCCTCGGTAGTAGGGTACCCCATAACTAATTACTCTAGAGTTATGCGGGGTACCCCACGGGGACCAGATTAAGCCCGTTCCCGGGCGTTGCAGCAAGGGGAGATGGATGAGAAATGTCATTTGAAGCGCCAAGAAGATAAGGTCGAGGTCACAAAGAATAAGAAGAAGCCGAAGAGGACGGAAGCCCCAATACCAAGGGTACCCCAAATGCGGAGCCCTCCACGGGTTGCCCCGCGGGGACGAGTGTTTAATACTCAGGGTATCTCACGGGTACCCCAACCTCCAAGATCGCCACCACTAGAGCAGCAAGAGCCACCACCGAGGCCTCGGTGGTAGGGTACCCCATAACTAGTTACTCTAGAGTTATGCGGGGGTACCCCACGGGGAACGAATTAAGCCAAAATGTGAATTGGAGGCACCTTTGGATCCTCGAATACCCAAAGATGAAAAACGGGGTACCCCAGTTGAAGACTCGGTTTCAGTCTCGATTTGGGCCACCAATCCAATAAAGAAAAGTCATACTACTAGTAAAAGTATTGTTTATTATGATACAAGAGGGTATGCATAGATCATCTTACTCCAGGGTACCCGAAGTACCTGACCTATCTCCAATTATGATAATCTACTCAACATCAGAGCCGCCTTTATCATTATTTGTTCGTCATATTTGATTCTGAGCGAATGGTCGATCATGAGGTTTCAATCATTTCGCATAAGGGTAGGCGAGCAGCCACCTTCATCTTTATTTATATTGTCTATTGGATTCCATGCGAATGGTGGATCATGAGGATTTCGACCATTTCGCATAAGGGTAGGCGAGCAGCTACCTTCATCTCAATCTATGTTGTCTATTTGATTCCAGCGAATGGTGGATCATGAGGTTTTCGACCATATCGCATAAGGGTAGGCGAGCAGCCACCTTTATCTCAATCTATATTATCTATTTGATTCCAGCGAATGGTGGATCATGAGGTTTTCGACCATATCGCATAAGGGTAGGCGAGCAGCCACCTTTATCTCAATCTATATTGTCTATTTGATTCCAGCGAATGGTGGATCATGAGGTTTTCGACCATATCGCATAAGGGTAGGCAAGCAGCCACCTTTATCTCAATCTATATTGTCTATTTGATTCCATGTGAATGGTGGATCATGAGGTTTTCAACCATCTCGCATAAGGGTAGGCGAGTAGCTACCTTCATCTCAATCTATGTTGTCTATTTGATTCTAGCGAATGGTGGATCATGAGGTTTTCGACCATATCACATAAGGGTAGGCGAGCAGCCACCTTTATCTCAATCTATGTTGTCTATTTGATTCTACGCGAATGGTGGATCATGAGATTTTTGACCATCTTGCATAAGGGTAGACGAGCAGCCCACCTTTATTACTATTTGTCTTGCATATTTGATGTAGAGTGAATGGTGGATCATGAGGTTTTCCATCATCTCTCAAAAGGAATCGCCATAAGTTTTGTGAAGATTTGCGGCAAGCATTTCTATGAAAATCGTCATACACTAATTAAGGGTATCTCCGAGGTACCCCACGCCAGAAAGTCACTCCTCAAATACACCAAGAGGAACCTTAAGAAAGCTTGAGATAAGCAACAAGCATATCCGGAGGAATCACCATATGTTTGATGAAATTGGGTTGTTCCGCCATGAATTAACCGCAACAAGCATGTCTAAGTAAACCGCGATACACTGATGAGACAAGATTAAGGGTACCCATAGTACTCAGGGTACCCTATGACAGAAAACCATTCCTCGTGTACACCAGGAGGAACTCTAAGAAAGCCTGAGATAAGCAGCAAGCATATTTGAAGGAATCGCCATATGTTTGATAAAATTGGGTTATCCCGCCATGAAGTAACAGATAGCTCAAGGGATATCCAAGCTTAAGGGTACCCGAGGTACCCCATACGCCTTGTCGGTAATGCCGAACAAGGTTACATACTAAGATGGTTATCTTCACCTTCATCATTTAGGATAAGGGGATCAACAAAAGTGCTAGAAATAGCAGAAACACAAGCGTCGGTATCAGGGGTACCTTATGGCGACTTCATCTGAGGTACCCCAGTTGATCTCTATGGGCTTTCAGACCAAGATGTGTGGGAAGCCCTGATATTCTCAATTGCCTTCAAGATAGCCGGCTTATCTACCTAGTTCTTTACTCTTGGCACTACAAGCCCCATATCAGCACTCCATTCCTCGGTCATGATGCGCTCAAAAGCATTGTCAACTATGTTCTTCTGTCGAGGTACCAAGTCCTCAAGTTTAACTTAAAGCTCCTCAGGGTCTTCCACCTTATGGGCCTTCTCCTCTGAAACTTCATCAAAGTGTCCCCTCAAAGTCTTGTTCACTCCAGAGATCTTCCCTTCATGAGGGTACCCCTAGAGGCGTCCTCTATTCAACTGCCCATTGAGCTAAACTTCATATCGCCACGTGTCGCTCCTACTTTTTATGTAAGTTTCTTTTGCCTCCAATACTTCTCGCCAAAAGAAACTAGGGGGATATTGTTTGGGGGAAAAATAAGAAAGATAGCAGAACGCCACGTGTCGACGAATGAAATAACTTCAGTGCAATCTGAGGTACCCGACATGATTAGAGGTACCCCGCACGATTAGAGGTACTTGCCATGATTTGAGGTACCCGGCACGGTCAGAAGTACCCCGCATAACTCCAGAGTAACTCGAGGTACCCCGCATAGACTGAGGTACCCCGCATGATTAGAGGTACCGTGCATAATTAGAGGTAACCGGCGTAATTAGAGGTACCCGGCTTGATTAGGGGTACCCCGCATGATTAGAGGTACCCGGCTTGATTAGGGGTACCCCGCATGATTAAAGGTACCCGGCTTGATTAGGGGTACCCCGCATGATTAGAGGTACCCTGCGTGATTAGAGGTACCCGGCCTGATTAGAGGTACCCCGCATGATTAGAGGTACCCGGCGTAATTAGAGGTCACCGGCTTGATTAGAGGTACCCGGCGTAATTAGAAGTACCCTGCTTGATTAGAGGTACCCCACACAAATAGAGGTATCCCGCACAATTAGGGGTACCCCATATAAATTGAGGTACCCCACGTAACTCGAGGTACCCGGCAGATTAGATGCAAGAGAATCACTCGAGGTACCCGGCAGATTAGATGCAAGAGAATCTTCAGAAAATATCCGCCATGAGAAACGTCTCCACTTCTTAAAAGATATTATTCGATTTTGTCAGAATAAGGTATCAAGAACGTCGTACCAAAAGGGGGGGACAGCCGCCTGCTACCTCTGCCAAAAGTAAATGACACTGTCCCAAGGACAGTGGTCCTCAGCCGCCTACCCGACAGTTACTGCAGAGGTACCCTGGACCACTCTCCAGCGCGCGCCACGTTTCCAAAGGATGAGATACGCCGCGAACATGCACATAACGGCCCAAAAATCATAAAAAGGTAAAAGGACGTTAGCCAAAAAGGGTACGCCACGTGGCAGCAGAGGTACTCCATATATAAAGGTGCCTAGGTTTCATTCTCCATCATGCTCTCATTCGCCCAAAAACACTCACACTCCAAAAAATAGGTTTTCTTCAACCTTAAACCCTAATTTACAGAGGGCTAGCCAGCTCTCTTTACCATTAAAGCTTGAGTTTGCTAACTTGAGCGTCAGAGTGTGAACGCCGGGGTACCCCGGCTTCACCTCTAACCTCCATTTCACTGTTTTGCAGGCGTGAAGCTCATTTTGGAAGGACACCTCTCTTGTTTCTGACCTTCCACCATAGCTACCACTCTCTCCCTCCTTCTCTCCTCCCCCGAATTTCAGATACACCGCACCGCACACAATATACTAGTGAGGTACCCCATCTCCCCCAAAAATATAAATTTATTGTTCTAGATTGGTTTGGATTTTCCTACCCCAAAATCAGTTGAAAACAGACTGTAACATCAATTATGAAACTTTAGGTGGGCTCAATTTCTTCTATGCTTCATCCATATATTTGGTAAAAGAATAAGAAAAAGCCAAAAAGTTAAATAGAAAAACTCTTGCGCATACCTTAATTTCAAATATATAATAAATGAAGTACAAACTTCATATGACATGCGTTTCATTTTTCTTTATGATCTTCACCAAAAGTCTAAGCAAAGATTAATTCCTGTGTGATTGGAGGTTTTTCAATAATTAATCCCTTTATTATTAGAAGGAAGCAAACAAGTTTTGAAGGAAAAGCAGTGTTACACATGGGGTACGTATATGAGAATATTTATTATAAATTTACAACACCAAGAAATACTTGCCGGTTGCATCTGTTTGTTTCCTTAGAGAATTAAGCTCCTAATTTTTTATTGTGATTAATAAATTCTAATGCATTATCACAATAAGGAAGAAAATAAAAGGGTGCTCTTCATATACTTTATTACAGGCATCTAGCGGAGGGAGGAAGATAATGGAGAGACAAATTAGTGTAGGAGAAGGATTACTAGACAAGCCTTATCAGAACTATGGCACCACCAGTGACTGCGGCGACACGGCATCGCTGCCTTCAATAAGGAATTCCTCGGGCTCCGACGCCACTACTGCAGTTGTTGTTTTCAGCACCTTGGTGGCTGTCTCCGGCTCTTTCTGCTATGGAATTGCTGTAAGTTCAAAAATGTTTATATTTGCTCAACTTCAAGTTGGTTCATCGCTTAGTACTCGCACATACATACATGCATGCATGCATACGTACCTACATACATAAATACATACATATACATGAATATACACAAGCTAACTAGTCAGCTAGAGGACTGAAATGGGTTATTGATGTTGCATTAAATTAAGAACCTTATTTAGGACTTTAATTTCTAGTAGAGGACTGAACTTTCCAGAGAAAATCTTTGAAATTAACAAATTATCTATGCTCCATCTACTTTGATGGGAATTCCATTTTGAGCAAAAGCGACTGAGATTTGAGAATTACAGGTATGTTTTTGTAATTGACGTTGATGAATACAGAAAAGTGACCAAAATTTGGCCACCAACATTAGAGTTTGTCACATGCCCAGCTGCTGGCGGACAAAAGTTGCCAAATAATGGAGTTGCTTCCCTCCATTAATAAAGTGACTGATACATCATTTCATATGCTTTTATTCTCAAGACAATAACTTTTTAAAAAAACATCCCTTCTTTAAGAACGTTGCTCAATCTATCTTACACGGTTGTTACATGTCGCATATCTTGTCCAAATCCAACCTCTTGGGCCACCCACCAATTTATCTTACTGATGTGGGTGTGGATCCCTTCAATTTCCATTAACTATCCACATTACTAAATACCAGCCATAGGATCTGCTTACTTTGACCTAATTAGTGATATTTTATCAAAAATTTAATAATTTTGCAGGTGGGTTACTCATCACCTGCCGAGGCTGGCATCATGGAAGACTTGGGTCTCTCTATAGCAGCTGTTAGTATCGACTATTACTCTACAACAAATTATTCAATCTTATAAAATTTCCTTTGATGATGATCCACTAATGCACATCAACATAACATTGCTAATAATATAATCATACCTGTAAATTCAGCTGTAAATATCCGTGCATTTTAATATATAAATTTGAGAATAGAATAGACTGTCCATTTCTAATTTATACACAGTAATGTAATAAGACGAAAATCCCTATATACTCAGTTATAGAGAAAATTTTATTAATGAAACATAATTTGGCTGATACTTTTTCTTGTTCAAATGACTTGGTACTTGTTGACATCAATTTTAATTTTTATGCTGGCATTCTGCATGCAGTTCTCAGTTTTTGGCTAAATAATGACAATTGGAGGAATGCTAGGTGCAATACTAAGTGGAAAAATAGTTGATATATTTGGCAGGAGAAATGTAAGTCCCTTAATTTTAGTCTAGCTTCAAGTCCTTTTGGACACCTTGTGATTTGGTGGTATGATCATGAAGATTTTCTTATATTTAGAAATGGTCACATCGGGCCTTTTCTGAGACACACAAACACTCTTTCATACTCAGAAACGAGCAAGGTGTCCCCTTAACTGTTCATCAAAACACAGGGTGTCCTTGTCCTTTGCCCTTTTCTCAATTAACTTACAAAATCCTGAAGCAGGTAATGTGGCTTTCTGAATTAATTTGCACCCTAGGCTGGCTTGCAATAGCTTTTGCTAAGGTTCCCTTCTTTTCTTGTTCTTTCTTTCCCCAGAATTTCACTTCATTTACTAATAAAATAATAATGGATAATAGATTGGCTTCTGATATTCTTGTTGCAAGGATGCTTTGTGGCTGGATTCGGGAAGATTGCTTATAGGATTTGGAGCTGGGATCATTTCTTATGTGGTAAGTGCATTAAATGTTAGCATTTCACATCTGCTGATTATTTAAATTAATTTGTCACTTAATGATATATAGTTGCTTATTTTCTGCCAAAACAGATACCTATTTATGTAGCAGCAATAAGTCCGAAAGATTTTCGTGGAGTTTTTACAGCATTCCATCAGGTGACATTGTATCATAATGTATGAATTCGACTAGTTAGCTCTTTGTTTATGACTACATATAGAGTTTAAATTTTTTCGAGTTTACAGTTGATGAATACATTCGGCTGCTCCCTTGCATATTTCTTTGGAAATGTAATTCCCTGGCGTGTCTTGGCTCTAATTGGTAACTTTCTCTACTGTATTGTATTGATTTGATCTTGAAAGTGTTCGGCAGGATTCACATTCTCTTCTGTATTTATTTATCAGGCGTTATTCCGTGTGTATTGCAACTTATAGGTTTATTTTTCATCCCCGAGTCTCCTAGATGGTTGGTAAGTCCAATTTAGCACATTGTTTATATTGTTGCCATAAAACATACTGGAGGATAAATTAATGAAATGCGTGAAGAATAATTTTTTTTGCAGGTAAAAATTGGAAAAGAAAAGGAGTTCGAAACCACTCTGCAAAATCTCAGGGGAAAGGGTGCTGATATATCTCAAGAGGCAGCTGAAATTAGAGTACATTATAATCCGACTCTTTAGTATTTTATAGAGAGTTTAACTTCAACTAGAGGGAAATATAAGTAATGCTCTTTAACAATAATTTGTAGGACCACATCGAAATCTCTCAGAAACATTCAGTAGCTAGACTTTTAAACTTGTTCCAGAGGAGATACGCAAATTCACTCATTGTGAGACTTATACAAATGAATCTTTAATTCTCTTGTTTTTATAATTTTGGCCTATCTGAATAGGGAACTATTGAGATCTGTTTAATTAGATTGGAGTTGGCCTCATGTTACTACAACAATTTGGAGGAGCCAGTGCAATGGCATATTACACAAGCTCCATCTTTGAAAAAGCTGGTATATTGGCCTTCAGTGATTTCGAACACTTTTGATGATCAAAAACAGTAAGAGGAACACGGAAAGAAAATGACAATACGAATGCCTGATTTTGTGCAGGTGCCTCCGGTAGCATTGGAAGTAGAGGAATAGCCATTATACAGGTATTATCTAGCTTCTTATAATGTAAATTCAAGATTCTGCCAAACGAATTTATCACGAGTACATGTTCTCTTTTTTCAGATTTCCTGCGGTCATTACTAGTGTATTGTTGATGGACAAAGCTGGAAGAAAACCACTTCTCATGGTAATTACAACATCAAGGACTTTGTTTAAGATGTTTGATTTTGTTGATCAACGAGGCTATGAGAATGGTTACCAATACTTGCAGATTTCAGCTTGTGGGATGGCCTTCGGTTGCTTCCTTATAGGATTGTCATTCTACTTGAAGGTTTAATCAAATTCCAAAATTTTCATTTCAAAGATATGTCATTTGCTCCACTATTTTTCTAGTTATGTTCCTGAATTAGAGAGTATTTTTCTGACCAGGAAGTCAAGAATATGAATGACGCCGCTCATATTTTGGTGCTTGTCGGCTTTATGGTACTCCATCTTGACAAGAAAGCAATTAACTCCTGCCGATTTTTCATGATTATTTTTGCTTCAAATTTCAACCTAGTTACGTACAAAGAAAAGTGTGTTTGGAAACTAATCAACTCTGAAACCAGGGGTGTTCTGCGTTTAACTCCATAGGCTTGGCAGGAATTCCTTTTGTTATAATGTCAGAGGTAAAGAAAAGAACCTTTCAATTTCATGCAAGGTTTTATGGATATAGCTTTTGATTCATTCAAAGAATGTATTTCCCTTTCAGATATTCCCTATAAATGTAAAGGCCTCAGCTGGAAGCTTGGTAATTTTAATCTGCTGGTCGTGCTCTTGGATTGTCACTTACACTTTCAACTTCATGATGCAATGGAGCTCAGCAGGTAAGACACACAAATTAACACAGAAATGGACATTGATGTTAAACATTTGATTTTGTTGGCTGCACGACTGCAGGAACATTTTTCATCTTCTCGGGCATTGGCTTTTTGACTGTCCTGTTTGTTGCAAAGATAGTTCCAGAGACTAAAGGGCGAACACTGGAAGAAATACAAGACTCTATTATTACTTCTTTTGCTGGATTAAGATAAAAGATAGAACTTGATGTATGATAAGTTGTATCAGTCATTTGTGCGATGAGAGAATTTAGTATATTCTTCGAAACATAATGAACAGAATTTACACAAATAAAGGATTTTACTGAGTTGTGCAAGTATATGAAGGATTTATAGGTTCCTATATTCATTTTCGGTTGTCAATAAAACACTATTATGATTATGAGAAAGGGAATTTACAACAGTAACGCACAATACAAGAAATTTTGTATGAAAACATTCACTACACCGAAGATGAATCCAATAATGTACAACAATTCAGCCAAACCAGGTTATTACACTTGATACTCTAATTGCAGTAGAGTGATGTTGATGTATTACTGAGAAGACTTTATAATTGATATTTGTATTTCTTCAAGTGTTTGTCCCTTGGTCTCCGGCACCAGAAATACAACGAATAGGACAGCTGCAGCACAAATGACCCAGAATATAGAAAATGTTCCTGCCAGAGTAGCCAGCACAGACTTGTATAAGTAACAAATAGAGAGCAAAAGGAAGAAAGAGGATTGAGAAGTGGGAAAAGTATAAGCATTGGGATTCAGATACCTGTTGTGCTCCATTCCATCATGGAAAGGAAAGTGTATGTAACTATCCAACTGCTGCAGTTGTGGAGTTGAATCACCAGGCTTCCTGCTGAACCTTTGATGTTTATAGGAAATATCTGAAAATTGGAAGTTCAGTGGCTTATTTATCGACTCCTGTTGAGACATTAGTGAAAAGATGTAGAGCTAGATAAAGTAATCATATACCTCGGACATTATGACACTTGGTAATCCTCCCATGCCTACTGAATACAATACACTAAACCCCTGGTTATACATTCAGCGTCAATGAGTTACATTTTGCATCGATTTGATAGACTAAACAATTGAAAAAAAAAAAAAAAGCCATATATTAACAGCAAGCCCTTTAACGTAAGCTTACAATATATAGAGACAAGTTTCCTTTTTCTACATATTTTAAATTACCATTATGCCAATGTATACCAGCACTGGAGTAACCTCATTCCAATGATTTGTGTCCTGCGTATACATATTTTAAGCAAAGATCATGAATACGTCAAACAGGACTGGAAACTAATGCAGAAGTGTCTAAATTTTGTTCTAGAAGTACCTGCAAGCAAAATGCCAAAGCTATAATACTGAGACTCAAGCATGTCCCGATAGCAGAAGCCTGAAAATATTAAGAATATATGTATACACCTTCACCATAAACTGGCCATCCTATTGAATAAGCAATATTTGGATGAATTTAATTATTCGACATGTGTACCAAAAGAAGTGGTCTTCTTCCAGATTTATCTGTGAGGAGCACAGATGCAACAATAGCGGGAAGCTGTAAAAGAAAATGTATGTTCCTGAGTATTTCAAATGGAAAAATCCCGTCTGATTGATGCAATTACCTGAATGATAGCTGTTAAAAGATCTGTTACAAACAAAAGATTCATACTGTCATTTCCTTGGATATTAATAAGTTCTATGAAATAGTGCAAAATGCTGTAAATTTACCAGCTGCTGCAAATATGTAGCTGGCATAATATGCAATTGCAGCAGATCCAACTAATGGTTGCATTACCATTAATCCAACTCCAACCTAAACCAATTAAATAATCTAATGTGAAAACCGTAGGATTGACAATATATAACCCAATACAAATATTAACAAGAAAAAAAAAAGTAATTCTATTAAAGAATCACTGAGAGTGAGTAAGCATATTTTCGCTGAAATAGGTCAAAAATTCCAGCTCGTGAGTCGTTCTTGAAGGTCTGCGTGTAATCCTGTACAATAATGGAATGCTCATTTGTCATTTTGTGCCAGAGACGTGTAGGTTTTTCATGTATTTTTCTATTTATTTGTTAGTCAAAACATTAAATTTGGAATTTTACTTGTATGTCAGCAGATTCCATAGAAATATCTGCGGTCTTTCCTCTAAGGCGCTGTAGAGTAGTTTCAAGCTCTTTTTCTTTACCAATCTTTGCCTGAAAATAGATACACACGCTAATTGCATTAACTTAAGATATGTAAAAAGAGCTTAAAAAAAGAAAGCTGAGAACTCTCCAGATAATGCTTTGAGCAATACTAAATACCACCTGGAAAAAGGATTATAAACTTTTGATTTGGACTTACCAGCCATCTTGGTGACTCTGGAATGAAGAACAAACCAACAACTTGCAACAAACAAGGAACAGCAGCTGAAAATTAAATGAAAAGGAAACATCAGAAATCTTAAAGGGCTTAGCAATTAAGAAATGAAATCGAAAAGAAGGGCAAGCTGATGCTACCAATTAGAGCCAAGGCTCGCCAGGAAACAACACTACCCACCAAATATATTACCGAAAGACCAGAAGCTACCAAGAGCTGCAGTCGCGATGATAAATTAAAGGCTCATTAATAGTAAACAAGTAACATTATAATTTTCATAGATATACCTGATTAGCAGCTGTAAATGCTCCCCGGACATTCTTGGGCGTTATTTCTGCAATATATATAGGTATCTGTCTTGTAACAATGATGCAAATGCTGTCTGTCATATGCCTCACATGTGAAATGAGCAATCATGAAATTGTTCACATCACTTACCACGTAAGTCATAAGTGCTAATCCAATCCCAAGTGAACATCGTCCAAGATAAAGTGACCAAGCATCCTATCAACATTTACCGAAGCAAATTGAATATGAACAATTTCATGTAGGGGACCAAGTCAAGCATGATTGCGATGACAGAGAAAAGATAAAGGGTGAGAAAGAAAAAAAAAAAAAACCTTTGAGAATGCTATTGCCAGCCACCCGAAAATACAGAATAAGTCAGATAACCACATTGCCTGTTAATTAAATACCGTTGATAAAGGTAAAGGAAAATTCATACTTTGAAAATTTCACACTACTCATTGAGACCGTTAGCAGAAAATCGATTGACTTACACATCTTCAACCAGTGAGGTCTGCTATTTTCCCATTTATCAATGAACCAGATATTGCTCCAATTGTCATTACCGAACCAAAAACTGAGTACTGCAGAATGACAAGAATAAGGGAAAGATATGGTCAATTATAGGACTCAAAATGTATCACATAGAAAAGAAACCAGCCGTCTAGGAGACTCTGGAATAAAGAAGAAGCGAAGCACTTGCACTATACATGAAATAGCAGCTGCAAATTAAACCAAATAGGAACATAAGAATTTATTACAGACTCGCCAATATAGCAAGCAATGCAATAGACGAGCATGCAGGAATTACCAATTAGAGCCCAAGTATTGCTGGGAAACAACAGTTCCTAACAAATACATAAGTGAAATGCCTGAGGCAAACAAGAACTGCAGACTTGACTTAGCAAATACTCATAAATTATTAGTCATGTAAGCAAAAAATCAATTATAGTCAACATATATTCATAATTAGCAGCCGTAAACATTCCCCGGATATTCTTGGGTGTTATTTCCACAATATATATGGGCATCTGTCTCGTAATACTGATGCAATGCTATCACATGCCTCGCACGTAAATCAGCAACAACTAAATTGTTTGCATCAGCGTAAGCCATGAGTCCAACTTCAATACCAATTAAAAATAGTCCAAGATAAAGTGACCAAACATTATATAAAGCAATACATAAATTAAAATATAGTTCATCAACATTGAAAGAAGAAGAAGAAGAAAAGAGGACGACCAAACCAAAAAAAAAGGGAAGAAATGGAGTACAACATTCATGTTTGCAACAAAAGAAAGCATTATAGTCAAATGGAGAGAATGAAAAGAGTGGGAAAAAAAAAAACCTTCAAGAATGCTATTGCCGGCCACACAAAAATAAAGAATAACTCAGATAACCACATTGCCCGTTGGACATACATTTAAGTAAATACTATTAACAAGCCTAAGAAATTATTCAAAGTTAAAAATTCACACTGTTACTTGAGACATTTAGCAGAAAACTGGATTACTTACACCTTTCCTACCAATGAGGCCTGCTAGTCATTAGTGAACTAAAAAGTGAGTACTGCAGAATGAGTAGAGTGAGGGAAATATATGTCAATTTTATGAATCAAAATGTATCATAGGCGAGAAACCGCTAATTACTGATCATAGAATAGTGATGATCAAATTAAATCAAGGTTTCCTTGAAAAATTCATCAAATATACAGCTTTTCTCGGCAGTATGTAGGACTCATGTTGCATTCACATTGAATTAACATCAAGTTTATCTGCATACACCTTAATACATTGCATCTGCGCATTATGTTTCATAGCAAACTACTGTGGCCTAAGTTTATACGAACTTCTATTTTGAAATTTTGCATTTCATAAACAACTTGGGGTTGATCATGAGAAAAAAAAAATTAAATGAATACTTACTTCTATCAGAGAGAGTCCCAGGTCGGCCGTGATTCCAGCCTCAACAGGTGATGAATATCCAACCTGAAAACAGTAACCAACCATCTGCTTAGTCAGTGAGAAACCAACAACTTTCCCTCAAAAAGTGGAGCATTCAGATCTTGTTGCATGTTGCTTTAATGGGAAATAAGGAATGAATTTAAGTGGGCTACCAAGTTCATCAAGCATGAAAATATCTAGTTAATTGAGATTTTAAGATACTCCAATCCCAATTATTCACAATTATAGCGTAACTAATGAACATGTCCAAATACACACCATCAAGAAAAAGAACTGAAAAATAGAGAGAGAGAGAAAAAAAAACAACACTAAAAACGCGATGATAATAATGGTACATACAGAACAGCCATAAGCAACTGAACCACATATGGCCACCAAGGTGCTGAGAATAACAGCAGGTATGGCTGAAGAATCACTTCCTTGCATGCCACTGCCATCACTAATTTCATTAGCAAGCGAAGAACATGGAATTAGGGGCCCGTTTTGGATTATTTTTATAGGCTCCAAAAGGTATTATTATTACTATTACAAATTATATTGATTCATAATAGAAAATATTTATTTTAATTAACAATTATTACATATACATGTAAAATAAAAAATATTTTACAATAAAACATACCAATAAATGTTTATATAATATCTCACATCGTTAACGAATGAGCTCCTAAATTGCTTTATAAGTCATGAGCTCTCCTAACTAAGTAGACGTGCTTTGGATTGCAAAGCTCAATAATAAAATTGTATAAATGGTATTGTTCACCTTGAGATTATTGGAGAGAATAGATCTTTAAGGTGGAGAGCAATCGCCAATAACTAAAAATTTGATTTAGACCCTTTTGACCTTTTGGTGACCCATGACTATGTGATAACTATTTTGATTGAGGATTCCTAGTATCAACATATCATGAATTACTTATTTGCTCTTGTTGACAACTTCTAAATTTTGTTATCAATTTTCTCCACTTATTTATTACTTGGTGTGTTGATACGTCCTTTATTTATTACTTATTTTCAATCTATTTATTTATTTATTTTATTCTTATTCGTCATTGGTTTAGTCAAAGATGTCACGCAAGGAAGGTGCTAGGAATGCATATAGCTCAATAAATACTTCTGATGTGTCTGATGACACTGACCGACCTTGCATGAGATGGCTAACGAAGGTAACCCTATAATGCGTGCAATGGTTAGATTGATGGAACAATAGAGTAAGTTGATTCAAGATATGGCTAGAGATAGGGCTAGGGCACAGGGGAATGTGCAGCTGAGAGACAAAGTGGTGAAAGAGATTAGGGAACTATATTGAGCTTAGAGCAGTTTAAGAAGTTGGGACCACCTACCTTTCAGGAGATTGTCGATCTCATGGTTGTAGACACATGGGTAAAACAGAGAAGATATTCGTGGCTATGCGTTGCAACGATGATTAGAGGGTGATTTTGGACTCATTTGTCTTTGAGGATGAGGCAGACCACTGGTAATATGTTAAAGCCTGTCTTTTGAGTGTTGCTTTACAAGATGCATCTATCGCTTGAGAGTTGTTTCTAGAGGGTTTTCAAGAGAAGTATCTTCCTGAATGGGTTCGACATCAGATGGAGGCTGACTTTCTGAAATTGAATTAAGTAACGAAGTCCATTGTTGAGTATGAGGAACAATTTACGACCCTGTCTCGATTTGCCCCTACCATGGTCGCTAATGAGGGTAGTAAATATAGGAAGTTCCTAGAGGGGTTACGTACAAACATTAAGAGGTATTTGACCATCCTTAAACTTAATAATTACGTTGATTTGCTGGGTCGTGCCATTCTTACAGAAATGGATTTAATTCAATCTCAAGCTACACAAACTTGTCAATAAAATAACTAGCCAAGATAACATGATGGTAATGGTAACAAAGGTGAACATAAGGACTTTAGTAGCAAGTCTTTTCAAAAGGATATACTTTTCTGCAACCGTTGTGGCAAGTACCATCGCGACATATGTTATTTATATACAGGAGTTTGTTTTGGCTGTGGACAGATTGGGCATAAGGTTATAGATTGCTCAAAGTAACGTAATGGTAAAATACATTTTGCCAAGAGTCAAAAGAAAAAGCCACGTGTCTTTGCCATGATAGAGCAAGATATCAAGAAATTGAATAGCGAGGTCTTAGGTGCGGTAAGTATTTTCCATAGAAAGCTTTGAATTTTGGATTAAATTAGTACTATGTTTTTCCGCCATCCTTTTTTATTTGTTGTATTGCAGCCAAAGCTTTTAACCATAATATTTTTCATCTCTTGAATTTCTATAGTGCGTTAGTAGGATATGAGATATGATTTTATAAGGCCATTTAGGATTAATTCTAGTTCAGATGGAGTTGGGAATAATATGACATTTTCTCAATTGTCCCTTGAATAGAGTTAAATTGAAACTTACCATTTGAGGTTGAATTGCTTATGAATAAGGACTAGGAATCACAACAAATTTTGAGGATGAAATTTATTTTTAGAGAGGGAGAGTTGTAATACCCAAAATTTGTTTTTTTTGGAAAAAAAAAAAGAAGGAATTATGAGAGGACAAGAATTCTTATGTGTAGAAACTTTCTTTCCTTATTAATAAGGATTGTTTATGGGATAATTTTGGAAAAGATTTATTCTTTCCAAAAATTAATAGGGTTTCCTATGACTCCTTATAAATTCATACTTTTTGTTTCCTCTTCCATAACCCTAAATTCACAGCCACATTTTTTTTCTCTCAGCTGCTTATCACTCTTTTATCATACCCTAGAATTTGAACTCTTACTTAGGAGAGAGTCTTAATGGTTTATAAGTCTTATTTTTCCGACACTCTACCAGATTTCCTATCGTTGTGTTCTACTAAGAGTCTTATCTTGCATGATTTTAATTACTACAGACTTTATGCATGATTTACGATGTGTTTAAGTTGTGTGTAGTTAATTCATTGTTGAGTCATGTTAGTTAATCTTTAATGCAATAAATACACTGGACAATTTTGGACAGCATGAATATCTTGAAATGAAATATATATTTTATAAATGTTTTTAAAAAGAACCTTATCTTTTTGTAAACTAGACATATAGGATTATTGGATTAATTTTATTTCATAAGATTTGACCTTCTCTTTGATTTTATATAGATTTTCGAATCCAACACTATTGCATTAGAAAACTGCGATTTCAATAGAATGAATAATTTCACAAAATTATTTGTAGTGCCAAAAGAGCTCAAAAAATTCTGAAATTTTAAATAAAGATTAATATATGTGTCTAGCATTTTTTTTTGTTTAATTTCATTATTTTCTAATTAATATATAATTTTATAAAAATCTTGGAACCCAAGCTGTTTCGTTAAGGCATTATGAGACAATTTTTAACTTGTCAAGAAACAAATAGTTGTGAAAATGTTTTTGGCATCAGATCCTCCTAAAATTTTATGAGAGATATCCATGGATGTCCAAAATAGTTTTGTGTAATATTGTGTCATTCTAGTTATTAGATTAAGAGTTAAAATTCAAATAATCAGACTTGTGCGGTTATGAATTAGAAAATCAGGTTCTTCAAATAAGTTGTTAATAGTATCTTATATTTATTTAAGATGTTTGAGGTGTTTGAGGTTGTTAAGGGCCTAGAGGTCTGTTTAAATCATTACTTTTATCATCAGTAATTTCATTCCTAATGTACTAGATATGTATGATTATTTTAATATTATTATAAGTACACGTGTTTTTATAGTTCCTTAAAAATTAATTGATTTTCATCACAAAATTAGCTTATGTAAATGTTTTCAAATCTGAATTTTTTTTTGTGGTTTTAACAAAATATTAAATATGCCTTGTTAATATATAATTTATTTTTCTAAATGATTATCTTTTATGAAATTGTCTATAAACTATTAGAATGTAATTTATTTTGCAAGTCTAAATCTTTGTTATGATCTTTCATGAATCTCATATGAATGTTTTATTCCTATATATAATTAAGATTATTTATGAAAATTTGTGTAGAGGCCACCTCTTGACGCTGTATAAGGGCCACCTCTCGAGGGTCAAAGTGCATGAAGTGCCACGTGGAAGTTTCTACATACGCAAAATGAATTGAAATGTTTTGGCTCATTATCCATAGTCATTCTAATTTTGATTCCAATCATATTGTACGATATATATATATATATATATATATATATATGTCTTGTATTAGTATTGGGTTTTTGCTTTGAATGTGTACACGATATTTTGATTTTAATTATGTTTCTGGCCTGGTCATTGAGAGTATAGGTGACACGGCGTGATATGAGCTAACTTTGTTTCCTGTACATATGTTCTATAATTTGCTCCCATGGTTAACTATGCTTTTGATCTTCTGAATTAACATGAATTTATGTCATCTTGTTGTAATATGTCGTTTTATGAAATTTATGATTTACAACATATGGTTTTGATAAAAGAAGGCTTGCAATATTTTTGATACCCGATAAGCTTAGTGCATTGAGAATGGTTTTACTCACTAAGTTGACGGCACATTCTTCATCATTACTTTTTGCAGATTGAGTAGCTTTCTTGAGAAATGTGCTTATCTTTGGAGCTTGAGATTTATTTACTTTTCCTAGTTGAATAAGAGTAGGATAAACTTATGTTTCCCTTAAGTTTATCTATTTATGAATTTGTATTTAGTGCATGTTTGGTATGACTTATTTAATTGTTATAAATGTTTATTTAATCTCATAAGCTCTTATCATAATTTTTGTTATTGTTTGGTTGTTTTTCTAATAGAGCTTTTGAATTTTAAATAAGTTATTTTGCATCTACTAGCAAAAGTTCAAATTTTGAGCTTTTAGGAATAAAGGTTGAAAAGTTATTTTTAAATGTTAAAATATCTAAAATATCCTCTACTTATTTAATTATTTTATTTTATTTTTTTCATAACATAATTTTAAAAATTTTGCCTATTAAAGTAAGTTCATAAATTTTTAATAAAAATTCTTATTCACAACCAAATAATTAAAGTTTTTTGGGTAAAAACTCTACTTGAAAAGTTGCACCAAACATAGGCTTAGAGAGTTTTGAGACTTTTGTAATATTTATGCCTTTGGGAGAAACTATTTAGCACCAGACTTGTGGATTTATCGATTTGATTAATAAAATTTGAGGTATTTCGATTTAAGGTTTTTGGTGTAAGAATTATGATTTATAAGTAACATCCTTTACTGCGTGCTCCACATAGTGTTGGATTTAGGGTGTTACAGTTTAAATAAATTTTATTCAACATTATGTTATGTTCAACTCAATTATTTTTTCCACAGTAATTTAACGATAAAATTTATCAAATATATACGATTTTTTTTAAAACTCACAATAATTTTAAAATTAAATTTTACCAAAGATTCGATCGATTCTCTTTATAATTAATTATTTTAATTACACAACTAGCAGTAACTATTTTAAAATCATAATATTACTAAACTGGCCCTCATAGTTTCCTCCCACTTCAAGCTTTCTTCTAGTATCTCTCCATGATGATTTAAAGTTTCTTCAAGCGAAAGTGACTTTTTGGGATGGGCAGGAAATTGAGGTAATGCTTTACGCCGCTATCATGGCCCATGACTGCTGAATGATTGACGTCCCCTTGAATAAAGGCCGAAAGCCCAACCTTTCCACTCCAGTAAACGTCAGTCCAATAAAGACAAAAAATAATAGGAAAATGACAAACACACCCCAACGTTTAGGTAAATAAGTAAAAATTTCTTTAATGTCTTAAAAAAGATATTTATACCTTAATTTATTATAATTTTATTATTATATTCTTTTAGCATATAAAAAAATTATTAAATTATCTAATTTGTTTATATATTGTTAATAAAATTATAAATATACCCTCATTGTCTCATTCCTCTATTTAAATTTTTATCAATAACTAATTTTTAAAAAAAGACATCTACACACTTAAAAAAAATGTAAATAAATTATAATTTTAAAAATAAAATTGGTTATTAATGCCATAATAAATAACATAGAAAATTGGTTATAAATGTACAAGTTTAAAGAAAATTTTGTTATGAGATACGCATATTTATTCTTGAAAAAAATAATGTATTTTTTACACTAATAATATTAGAAAATAAATTATATAAGTGATTACATGAATATCTAATGAATTGTGTCACATCTCTTAAAATATATTATGAGTTCTACGTCACACCAATCAATTCATAAAGTATTATGCATACAGTACTTTAAAATTCAAAGAGTGTTGCTATTAAAAAAAAAATGTATTGCTAAACACATATCCGGTTTATATGTTTTATTAACAATAAATAACCATCATCATCTGCAATCAAACATTTTTTAAATTTGGTTCCCATGATCATATACAGTTATGCTAAAGTTTTATTAAAACTTGGCTCCCAAGATCATATAAACCATATATGCATGGTTTGGACAAATGTGGAGTCCCGTAATAAAATTTATTATAACTTTGTAATTGATATTTGAATTTCTTCGAGTGTTCGTCCCTTGGTCTCTGGCACCAGAAATGCAGCGAATGCAACGGCTGCGGCGCAAATGACCCAGAATATAGAAAATGTTCCTGCAACAGCAGCCAACACAGACTTGTAATTAGAGAGCAAGATAAAGAGGATTGTGAAGTGGGAAATAGTATGAGTATATAGGTGATGTTGGGGTTTCAGATACCTGTTCTGCTCCATTCCATCATGAAGTGGAAAGTGTATGTAACTATCCAATTGCTGCAGTTGTGGAGTAAAATCACCAGGCTTCCTGCTGAACCTTTGATGTTTATAGGAAATATCTGAAAAATGGAAGTTCAATGGCATATTTATCGACTCCTGTTGAAACATTCACGAAAAGATGTAGAGCTAGATCACGTAGTCATTTACCTCTGACATTATGACACTTGGTAATCCTGCCATGCCTAATGAATAAGCTATGCTGAACCCCTGATCATAGATTCAGTCATATTTTGCACCAATTAGATAGACTATACAAAATATATATATATATACATATATATAGAAAAAATCTTTGTAGAGAATCCTCTACCGTAAGCTCACAATACATAGAGACGATTACCATTATGCCAATGTACACAAGGACTGGAGTAGCCTCATTCCAAAGATGGGTGTCCTGCACATAAATATTTTAAGCAATGATCAAAATATTTCAAACAGAAGTGAGAACTAGTGAAGAAGTTCTAAACTTTTGTAAGAGAAGAACCTGCAAGCCGAATGCCAAAGCTATAATAGTGAGACCTAAGCCCATCCCGATAGTAGAAGCCTGCAAATATATGAACATATATATACACACACAAACACACACATACTTGGCCATCCTACTGAATAATTAATTTTCGGATGAATTTAATTCTTTGACATGTGTACCAAAAGAAGCGGTCTTCTTCCAAATCTATCTGTCAGCAGGATGGACACTCCAATAGCCGGAAGCTGTAAAAGAAATTGTATGTTCTTGAGTATATAAAATGGAAAAATCCTACGTTTGATTTATGGCCAATTACCTGAATGATAGCCATTGATATACTCCCAATGTTTGTCAAAAGATCTTTACAAACAAAAATCCACACTGTCATTTCCTTCAATATTCATTAGTTCTATGAAATAGTACAAAATGTTGTTAATTTACCAGCTGCTGCAAATATGTAGCTGGCATAATATGCAATTGCAGCTGATCCAGCTAATGGTTGCAATACCATTAATCCAACTCCAACCTAAACCAATTAAATAATCTAATGTAAAAATCATAGGACAGACGATATAGAATGGGCTTACAAATATAAAAAAAAAAGTACAAGTAGCCTTACTGAGAGTGAATAAGCATATTTCTGCTGAAACAGATCAAAAATCCCAGCTTTCGAGTCCTTCTCAAATGTCTGCGTGTAATCCTGCAATATGGGATGCTCATTGGTTGTTCTGTGCCAGAGATTTATAGATATTTCATGTGTTTTCTACTTATTGAGTAGTCAAATATTACAGCTGGAATTTTACTCTGATGTCAGTAGATTCCATAGAAATATCTGCAGTCTTTCCCCTAAGGCACTGCAGAGTAGCTTCTAGCTCTTTTTCTTTACCAATCTTCGCCTGAAAATAGATATACATACTAACTTTAATATGCTCATAGTTTCACAATCATAGTAACAAGAGCTTAAACAAAAAAGCTAAGCATAGTAACAAGAGGTTAAACAAAAAGCTGAGGACTCGAGTTTCTGCTTTGTGCAACATTAAAAACCACCAGGAAAACAGATTATGAACTTTTGATTTGGACTCACCAGCCATCTTGGTGACTCTGGAATGAAGAACAAACCAACAACTTGCAACAGACATGGAACAGCAGCTGAAAATTAAATGAAAAAAAAACATCAGAAATCATACAGGGCTTGGCAATTAAGCAAATAAAATCAAAAGAAGGGCAAGCTGAAGCTACCAATTAGAGCCAAGGCTCGCCAGGAAACAACAATACCCACCAAATACATTACTGAAAGACCAGAAGCATTCAAGAACTGCAGAGTTGATGACAAAGTAAATGCTCATTAAATATAAGTTAAACAAGTAATATTAATCATTATAATTAAGATATATATACACCTGATTAGTAGCTGTAAATGCTCCCCGGATGTTCTTGGGTGTTATTTCTGCGACATATATTGGTACCTGTCTTGGAACAATGAGGCAAATGCTGTGAGATGCCTCACACGTGAATTAAGCAACCATAAAATTGTTCACATCACTTACCACATAAGCAATAATTGCAAGTCCAATCCCAAGAGAAAATCGTCCAAGATATAGTGACCAAGCATCCTATGAACAAGTACTGAAGTAAATTATAGCCTATTGACAGACCATTGGAATAGAAGATAGAGCTTGTTATGCAACTTGAACCCGAAAAGGACCATTTAATTCCAAATAAAATTCTAAGTACAGTTTTCATGCAGGCAGCCACATCAAGCATGATTGTGATGATGCAGAGAAGCTAAAGGAAAACGACCTTTGAGAATGCTATTGCCAGCCACCCAACAATACAGAATAACTCAGAAAGCCACATTGCCTGTTGCACTAGCAGTTAATTAAATACTATTGAGAAGGGTAAAAGAAATTTCATACTATTCATTGAGACATAAAATGGAAGATCGACCGACTTACACCTCTTCGACCAGTGACGTCTGCTATTTTCCCATTTACTAATGAACCTATTATTCCTCCAAATGTCAATACTGAACCAAAAACTGAGTACTGCAGAATTAGAAGAACAAGGGAAAGCCATGGTCAATTATAGGACTCAAAATGTATAAGATCATATAATAGTGATGATCAATTAAGTGAATCTGCATACACAATAATAGATGTTGTGTGTACGTGTGTGTATCAAGAGTGACATATTCTGGCCAAAGTTTATATGAATTTATTTATTTATTTTAGCGTTCTGTGTTCATGGATAACTTGGGCTTGCTCAACTTACTTCTGTCACTGAGAGTCCCAGGTCTGCCCTCATTCCAGACTCAGCAGCTGATGAATATCCAACCTGAAAACAACAATCAATCAATCTATTGCAGTCAATGAAAAACTAATATTTTGACTAGTGGCTTGTGATGAAAGTGATTTCACTCAAAACTGCTCCTGAAAGCCTCCTATCTTCAAGCATTTAGAGATTAATCTTGCAAGAAAAATGTATTGACTTGCTCTGACAGCAAAAAAAACAGCAATGGATCTTACAGCACAGCCATAAGTAAATGAGCCGCATATGGCCACCAAGGTGCTGAAAACAACAGCAGGTGTAGTAGAAAAATCACTTTCAGACATGCCCCCGCCATTACCAATTTCATTGGTGATCATAGGCGTTGGCTCAAGAAGTGGAGGATTCGGAATTAGTCCTTCCTCCAAGCTTTCTGATGTCTCCATCATTATTTTTCTTGAGCGAAAGAGGGGCAATGGAAAAAAAGAAGCATTCGACAACTATGAAATAAGAAATTGGAATGACAGCTGCAGAAGAAATCTTTATAAGCATTTGAATTTTTAGTATATATTATAATAGATTATTTTTTTTTTATGATTAGGATAGTCCACCCGTTTCATGTATTTGATGATGAAAATTTTGATTAATGCTTATCTCTATTCTCTAAAGTCACCAACTAACAACATATATGTTAATGTTAAACATATTGACATAAGATCCTATTCCGTTGGCTTAAAGTAACTGTTGATTGGTAATTGATAATTGAGCTGCATTTCAAAACAAGAATGAAACTTTGAAACAATCCAATTTGCTCAAGTTGGTAAGCCACCATAATACACTATTCCACTGTTTGCTGAAAGTGAAAAACATTTGACAAATACACACCATTTAACATCAAAGTACTGGACCTGTCATCTAAGCTTACCTAATACCAATCACATGATTGTAGGTAGGATAGACAGTTAAAAATCAATAAAAAAACTCAATTTTATGGTAATCTACTCATTTCTTCTTCACATTTAAGATCAAGAAACAAAAAAAAGTAACTAGCATGCATGATAACGGTATGCTACTTACAGAACAGCCATGAGCAAATGAACCACATATGGCTACCAAGGTGCTAAGAACAACAACGGGTGTAGCTGAAGAATTGTCACTCTCCGGCAAGCCACTGCGCTCACCAACTTCATTTGTAATTTTTATAGGATTTGGCTGAGCAAGTGAAGACTTTGCTATTAGTCCCTCCTCCAAGCTTTCTGGATTCTCCATGTCCTAATTCTTTCACAGGAGCAAGTGAAAGAAAGAACACTGCATTATTGGAATTATAAAAAAAACAGTTGAAATGATGCGACTGCATAGAGCCCACCTGACAATTTTTTTTTTTTCAATATTATGATAATAGAAAAAAACTTTAATTTTAATTTTACTAGGAACAATAAGCCACTTGACTTTAGGCCCAATGATTAAGGTTATTGTCATCACAATTTAAACCCCTCAAAAAAAAATCAAGAGATAATTCTTTTCTTAATTATATTGTATAATTGAGTATATGGAAAGAAAATTTACTCTTTATAAAATACTATTTTCAGTAATTATCTGAGTCTCACGAAATATGAATTGTGCTCTAACTAATAACCTCAAGTAATTAAAAAAATATATATTGGCTTCCAGCTGAACCATGTTAACTTACAAGAATTAATTATCCGAAATAGTTGGTATTGACCATTGGCATGAAATTAGGCGGGACATTCAATTCCTGCTGAATCCGAAATCATGGAGGGCCTTGGTCTCTCTTTGGCTGCAGCAAGTACATTTGCTCTCTTCCAGTCCCCCTTTTTTGTACGTTGAAATGTGCACCGCGGCTGTTTCAGGCCCTGCCCATGTGTTGTAATCAATATAAAAGAGCAAGTACTGATAATTTTTCTTATATATATATATATATATATATTGTCTCTAGGAACGCGGTCGAGTAATTTTAAAAAATACACTCAAGCTTTATCTATTCTCTTATCTTTAAAAAAAAATGATAAAAAGAAGAAATACTAATTAGTGCGAGTTACAATGCAGACATGTTAATAAACACCATCCTAAAGCCAAACACTCATCATGTGGGTAGTATCGATTTTGTATGGCTTCCCGTCCCACTCTTATCTTATGCAGATTGGACATATATCTTGAATCATTAGGCTTTTGATTGCAACGTATCAGTATTTGAAATAAATAAATAATCAATGCGGCGTCACTTTCCATGCAAGCTGTGCATGTGAAGAGAAAAAGTTTCAACAACAATCAGTTTTCTGCTTGGTAAGAAAATAAAATAAAAATCTTTGAGTTTCAATGGTATGGAAATGACGGAAAACCCAAGGAAAGGCTAACTGTGATTTCGGCCCGGTCCACTGGTTGGGCCTAGATTAACTGACAACTGACGGGGCCCACCATTTCCCACTAACTCGTGCGGCTAGGAAAAAGCCTCAAAAATTTTGTTTTTTTTTAAAATGATCACTGGACCCTACAAATTTATCTTTGGTTTATATGACAACAAAGCAATTGTCAGCGATTAACATTAGCCCGGGTGATAATACAAAATAATAATAGTAATAATAATAATATTTTATTAAGTAATAAGAATATAAAGTACACAAATAATATTAATCTATTATTATTAAAAAAATTTAACAGATATTATAATCCAGTACCGTTTTAAACTTAGTACATTTTAGTCCAGTACAGTCTAATCCGGGGCGTCACACCAAGCACATCCTGTGAGGGGAGTTTACACTTGCAGTCCAACCAAACCAGGTTATTATTACACTTGCAGTGGAGTGATTTTGATTTATCTCCCAGAAAGCTTTGTAATTGATGCTTGTATTTCTTCAAGTGTTCGTCCCTTGGTCGCCGGCACCAGGAATGTAACAAACGCAACACCTGCGGCGCATATGACCCAGAATATAGAAAATGTTCCTGCCAGAGTAGCCAACACAGAAGACAGAGGATTGCGAAATGGAAAATGTATAAGCATGGGGGATTATCGGATACCTGTTTTGCTCCATTCCATCATGAAATGGAATGTGAATGTAACAGCCCAGTTACAATTCTAAGACACTCCAATTATTCACGTTTATAGTGTAGCTAATGAACATGTCTAAATACACGCCATCAAGAAAAGGAACTGAAAAAGAGAGAGATAAAACAACACTAAAAACATGATGATAATAATGGTACATACAGATCAACCATAAGCAAATGAACCACGTACGGCCACCAAAGCGCCGAGAACAACAGCAGGTGTGGCTGAAGAATCACTTTCTTGCATGCCACTGCCATCACCAATTTCATCAGCAAGTGAAGAACTTGGAATTAGTCTTTCCTCCAACTTCAACCTTTCTTCTGGTCTCTCCATGATGATTAATTTCTTCAAGGGAAAGCAAGGCAAATGAACGAAGCAAGCGCATGACAACTACTGCAACTGCCCGAAAAAATTATTTATGCCCTTTTGCGACAGGCAGGAAATCGTGGCAATGCTTTGACTTGCCAACATGGCCCGTGAGTGCTCTGATAGACGTACCCTTGAATAAAGGCCAATTCACAGGTCATGCACTAGAGTACTAAACTGGGTCACACTAAAGACGTCAAATATATTAGGAGATGCAGAGGATTCGAGTCGCACTAAAGCAGTGAAAGTGAAATATATTATGAGTTATTGAGAACTTCGAAGCAGGTGACCACTCTCACAAAGGTTGGCGTCCATTTTCTTGACCTGATCCTTTTAACTTCTTATTATTTATGTGTATGTCTGGATAATTTCCAACTAATTCCACAACAAAATGATAATTATCATAAACTGAGATGTTTCTGTAGCCATGATGCGCCATACATGCGCAACAAATACTCAATAAATTATCAAACTTATTCTGCACATTTTCCCACTCTTATCGACTTTCTTCTTCTTCTCCCAGCTACTTTATTCTTCATCTTTCAATCCTTGTCTCTCAACTTTTTAAGGTCTTAGCCATTTTCTCATTTTTGTAATAATTCAGCTCCAAGATCATATACACCATTTTATTAAGGCATTTATATGTGCATGGTTTTGGACAAATGTGGAGTTCTGTTATAAAATTTATTAATACTTTGTAATTGATACTTGAATTTCTTCGAGTGTCGTCCCTTGGTCTCCGGCACCAGAAATGCAACGAACAGGACAGCGGCAGCGCAAATGACCCAGAATATAGAAAATGTTCCTGCCATAGCAGCCAACACAGACTTGTAATTAGAGAGCAAGATAAAGAGGATTGAGAAGTGGAAAATAGTACGAGCATATATGGTGGGGGGTTTCAGGTGCCTGTTCTGCTCCATTCCATCGTGAAATGGAAAGTGTATGTAACTATCCAATTGCTGCAGTTGTGGAGTAAAATCACCAGGCTTCCTGCTGAACCTTTGATGTTTATTGGAAATATCTGAAAAATGGAAGTTCAATGGCTTATTTATCGACTCCTGATAAGACATTCATGAAAAGAAGTAGAGCTAGATCATGTAGTCATATACCTCAGCCATTATGACACTTGGTAGTCCCGCCATGCCTAATGCAAAAGCTATGCTAAACCCCTGATCATATATTTTGCCATATGTTGCTCCAATTAGGCAGACGATACAATTGGGAAAAAAAATCTTTACAGAGAAAGAACACTTCGATGTTAGCTCACAACATTTAGAGACTATTACCATTATGCCAACATACACAAGGACTGGAGTAGCCTCATTCCAAAGATGGGTGTCCTGCACATAAGTTTTTTAAGCAATGATCATTAATATGTCAAACAGAATTGAGAACTAGTGAAGAAGTGCATAAATTTTGTAATAGAAGAACCTGCAGGCCAAATGCCAAAGCTATAATAGTGAGACTTAAGCCCATCCAGATAGTAGAAGCCTGCAAAAATATGAACATTTATATATCCTGAATAACTAATTTTTGGATAAACTTAATTCTCTTATATGTGCAAACCAAAAGAAGTGGTCTTCTACCAAATCTATCTGTCAGGAGTACGGACGCGCCAATAGCCGGAAGCTGTAAAAGAAATTGTATGTTCCTGAGTATTTCAAATGGAAAAATCTCACGTTTGATTGATGGTCAATTACCTGAATGATAGCCATTGATATACTCCCAATGTCCGTCGAAAGATCTGTTACAAACAAAAGATTCATACTGTCATATTCTTGGATATTCAGAAGTTCTATGAAATAGTACAAAATGTTGTTTATTTACCAGCTGCTGCAATTATGTAGCTAGCATAATATGCAATTGCAGCTGATCCTACAAATGGTTGCATTACCATTAATCCAACTCCAACCTAAACCACTTAAATAGGACAGATGATATATGACGAGATTACAAATATATAAAAAAATATATATATACAACTATTAAGGACTCACTGAGAGTGAATAAGCATATCTCCGCTGAAACAGGTCAAAAATCCCAGCTTTCGAGTCCTTCTCAAATGTCTGCGTGCAATCCTGTACAATATGGGATGCTCATTGGTTGTTTTGTGCAAGAGATGTACAGCTGTTTCATGTGTTTTGTAATTACTGAGTAGTCAAATATTAGAGTTGGAATTTTACTCTGATGTCAGCAGATTCCATAGAAATATCTGCAGTCTTTCCCCTAAGGCACTGTAGAGTAGTTTCTAGCTCTTTTTCTTTACCTATCTTTGCCTGCAAAGAGAAATACACATTTAACTTTAATACGCTCTTAGTTCACAAGCATAGTAGCAAGAACTTAAACAAAAAGCTAGGGACTCCAGTCTCTGTTTTTTGCAAAATTAAATTCCACCAGGAAAAAAGTTTATGGACATTTGACTTGGACTAACCAGCCATCTTGGTGACTCTGGAATGAAGAACAAACCAACAACTTGCAACAGACATGGAACAGCAGCTGAAAATTAAATGAAAAAGAAACATCAGAAATCTTGAAGGGCTTAGCAATTAAGCAAATGAAATCAAAAGCAGGGCAAGCTGAAGCTACCAATTAGAGCCAGGGCTCGCCAGGAAACAATAGTACCCACCAAATACATTACTGACATACCAGACACAATCAAGAACTGCAGAATTGATGACAAAGTAAACACTCATTAAATATAAGTTAGACAAGTAATATAATCATTATAATTAACATATATATACCTGACTAGTAGCTGTAAATGCTCCCCGGATGTTTTTGGGTGTTATTTCCGCAATATATATAGGTATCTGTCTTGGAACAATGATGCAAATGCTGTGACATGCCTCACATGTGAATTAAGCAACCATGAAATTGTTCATGTCACTTACCACATAAGCAATAAGCGCAAGTCCAATCCCAATAGAACAGCGTCCAAGATATAGGGACCAAGCATCCCATCAACAAGTACACAAGTAAATTATAGCCTATTGACATACCATTTTAATAGTAGATAGAGGTAGACATGCAACTTGAACCCCGAAAAGGACAATTGAATTCCAAATAAGATTCTAAGTATGGTTTTCATGCAGGCAGCCAAATCAAGCATGACTGTGATGAAAAAGAGAAGCTAAAGGAAAAAGACCTTTGAGAATGCAATTGCCAGCCACCCAACTATACAGAATAACTCAGATAGCCACATTGCCTGTTGCACTTGCAGTTAATTAAATACTATTGACAACAGTAAAAGAAATTTCATACTATTCATTGAGACATAAAGCGGACGATTGAATGACTTACACCTCTTCGACCAGTGGGGTCTGCTATTTTCCCATTTACTAGTGAACCTATTATTCCTCCAAATGTCAATACTGAACCAAAAACTGAGTACTGCAGAATGAGAAGAATAAGGGAAAGCCATGGTCAATAATAGGACTCAAAATGTATAAGATCATATAATAGTAATGATCAGTTAAGTGAATCTGCATACATAATAGTAGATGTTGTCTGTACACGTGTGTATCAAAAGTGACATATTCTGGCCAATGTTTATATGAATTTATTTGTTTATTTTAACGTTCTGTGTTCATGGATAACTTGGGCTTCGTCAACTTACTTCTGTCACTGAAAGTCCCAGGTCTGCCCTCATTCCAGACTCAGCAGGTGATGAATATCCAACCTGAAAACAATAATCAATCAATCTATTGCAGTCAATGAAAAGCTAAAATTTTGACTAGTAGCTTAATATGAAAGTGATTTCACTCAAAACTGCTTCCTGAATGCCCGCTATCTTCAAGCATTTAGAGACTAATCTTGCAAGAAAATTGTATTCATTTACTCTCACAGCAACAAAACAACAATGGATCTTACAGCACAGCCGTAAGTAAATGAGCTGCAAATGGCCACCAAGGTGCTGAAAACAACAGCAGGCGTAGTAGAAGGATCACTTTCGTACATGCCACTGCCATTACCAATTTCATTGGTGATCATAGGCCTCTCAAGAAGTGGAGGATTCGGAATTAGTCCTTCCTCCAAGCTTTCTGATGTCTCCATGATTATTCTTCTTGAACGAAAGAGAGGCAATGGAAAAAGAGAAGAGTTTGACAATTATGAAATAAGAAATTGGAATGACAACTGCAGAAGAAATCTTTATACCCATTTGAATTTTTAGTAGATATTATAATAGATTATTTTTCTGATTAGAATAATCCACCTGTCTCATGCATTTGATGGTGAAAGTTTTAATTAATGCCAATCTCTAAAGTCACCTACTAACAAGTATTATACTAACATATGTATATAATCCACCTGTTTCGTGCATTTGATGGTGAAAGTTTTAATTAATGCCAATCTCTAAAGTCACCTACTAACCAGTATTATACTAACATATGTACATAAGATCCTATTCTGTTGTCTTAAAGTAACTATTGATTAAGCTGCCTTTCAAAACAAGAATGAAACTTTGAAACAATCCAATTCGCTCAAGTTGGTGAGTCACCATTATACACTAATCCATTGTTTGCTGAAAATGAAGAACATTTGATAAATACACACCATCTAACATGAAATTCCTGGACCAGTCATGTAAGCTTACCTAATACCAACCACATGATTGAGGTAGGATAGAAAATTATAAATCAATTAAAAACTCAATTTTACTCTAATTTGCTCATTTCTGCTTCACATTTACGATCAAGAAACAAAAAAAAGTAACTAGCGTGCGTGATAACGGTATGCTACTTACAGAACAGCCATAAGCAAATGAACCGCAAATGGCTACCAAGGTGCTAAGAACAACAACGGGTGTAGCTGCTGAAGAATTATCACTCTCTGGGAAGCCACTGCGCTCACCAACTTCATTTGTAACTATTACAGGATTTGACTGAGCAAGTGAAGACTTTGCTATCAGTCCCTCCTCCAAGCTTTCTGGATTCTCCATGTCCTATTTCTTTCACAGGAGCAAGTGAAAGAAACAAATCTTTGTGTAGCCACTGCATTACTGCACTAGTGAGTTTAAAAAAAAAAAAAAAGGTTGAAATGATGCAACTGAATAGAGCGCACTTGACTTTTTCGTTTTTCAAATAAATATTACGATAATAGAAAAAGCATATCTGTAAACTTTAATTTTAGTGGGGCAAGTGTGCTAACTATTGGAATCTTGAGGGGTAATTCTTTGCTCAATTATATTATATAATGGTTTTTGTTATGTAATGGAATTTTGAGGGGTAATTATATTACATATATAATTATGTAACAGTAGTTAGATTTTATCTAATGACGGTAAAAATAATATAATTTTATTATCTTAAATTTTCATAATCGTTAGAGAAAAATTTAACGGATATTATATAATTATGTATATTACATAATTATATAAAATAATAATCTTCTTATATAATTGAGTTTTCTCTTATGAAATACGTCTTATTGTCTGAATTTCATGTATTATAAGTTGTACACTAAATAACAATCTCGTGTAATTTAAAAAAAAAAAAAAAATTGTGGCAATATTGGACAATCTAATAGAACAAATATTGGCTTCCAGCTGAACGATGGTATTGGGCATTGACATGAAATCGGGCAGGATATTCAATTCCTGCTGAATACTAAATGACTAGGCCCATTGTTTTCCACTAACTGCACCCATCGCTCTTTCAGCTTCTCGGGAAAAAGCCACGCACCGCTCGTGCGGTTAGGCAAAAGCCTCCATTTTTTTTTTTTTTTTTCACTAACGATCATTGGACCCTACGAATACAAATTTATCTTTGGTTTATATGACTTGGAATCAATAATGTTTCAAATTATTTTACGGTGCGTAGATTGTCAGTTCACTACGCGTACAATAATGTTTGATTATTAATTTATAGTCGGAATAGTCATCACTTGTTGAATTTGGAATCAAGCAAGACTTGGGCCTCTCCGCGGCAGCAGTAAGTGTTCTTCACTTTTATGTACTCAGAAGCAGTGTAGTATTAGTCAAATTGTTCATAAACGCTAAAAATATGCTGAATAATTAAAGGAAAAAATATATATACATAGATATAATTTTATTAATTAATAAGAATAGAAAATACACAAATAATATTAATCTATTGCTATTAAAATTTTTAATAGAGAATATAATCCAGTACCGTATTAAACTTAATACATTTTAGTCCAATACAGTCTAATCCACTGCGTAGCACCAAGCACATCCTATGAGCAGAATTTACTCCAGTGATGTACAGCAGTCCAATCAAACCAGGTTATTATTACACTTGCAGTAGAGTGATGTTGATTTACCGCCGAGAAAGCTTTGTAATTGATGCTTGTATTTCTTCAAGTGTTCGTCCCTTGGTCTCCGGCACCAGGAATGTAACAAACGCAACACCTGCGGCGCATATGACCCAGAATATAGAAAATGTTCCTGCCAGAGCAGCCAACACAGGCTTGTAACTAGAGAGCAACACAGAAGAAAGAGGATTGCGAAATGGAAAATGTATAAGCATCAGGGGTATCAGGTACCTGTTTTGCTCCATTCCATCATGAAATGGAATGTGAATGTAATGGTCCAATTGATGCAGTGGTGGATGAAAATCACCAGGCTTCCTGCTAAACCTTTCATGTTTATGGGAAATATCTGAAAATGGAAGTTCAATGGCTCATGTATCGACTCTGGTTGAGATATTCATGAAAAGATGTAGAGCTAGATCACGTAGTCATATACCTCTGCCATTACGACACCTGGTAATCCTGACAAGCCTATTGAGTAACCTACACTAAACCCCTGATTGCAGATTCAGTGTCAATTAGTCACATTTTGCTCCATATTGATAGACAAAACAATAAAAAAGAATCTTTACAGCAAACCCTCTAATGTAAGTAAGCTCTCATAACATACAGAGACAAGTTTCCCTTTTCTACATCGATTATATTACCATTATGCCAACGTACACCAGCACTGAAGTAACCTCATTCCAACGATGTGTGCCCTGCACATAAAAATTTTAAGCAATAATCATAAATATGTCCAAACAGAATTGCAAATTAGAATTGCAGAAGTGTAAAAATTTTGTTCCAGAAGAACCTGCAAGCCGAATGCCGTAGCTATAATAGCGAGACTTAAGCACATCACAATTGTAGAAGCCTGCAAATAGATGAATTTGTATAAGCATAAATTAGCCACATAAATTAGCCAACCTTCTGCATTAATAATTTTGGGGTGAATATGTTTTTTTGAAATGTTTACCAAAAGAAGTGGTCTTCTTCCAAATCTATCAGTCAGGAGCACCGATGCACCAATAACCGGAAGCTGTAAAACAAATTGTATGTTCCTGAGTATTTCAAATGGAAAAATCCCATGTTTGATTGATGGTCAATTACCTGAATGATAGCCAAGGATATACTCCCAATTTTTGTTGAAAAATCTATTACAAACAGAAGATTCATACTGTTATTTCCTTTAAAATCCATGAGTTCTATGAAGTAGCGCAAAATGTTGTTGTTTACCTGCTTCTGAAAATATGTAGCTGGCATAGTATTGAATTGCAGTTGCTCCTAACAATGGTTGCATTGCTGATAATCCAACTCCAACCTAAACCAATTAAACAATCTAATATAAAAATCATAGAACTGGCAATTAACGAGATCACAAAAGTATTAATACGAGTATTAAAGACTCACTACGAGTGGATAAGCATATTTTCGCTGAAAGAGGTAAAAAATTCCAACTTTTGAGTCCATCTCAAAGGTCTGTGTATATTCCTGTACAATAATAATGGAATGCTCATTCCTTGTATTGTGCCATTGGTATAAAGTTATTTTCATGTATTTTCTTTTTATTGGATAGTCAAACATTAGAGTTAAAAGTTTTACTCTGATGTGAGCAGATTCCATTGAAATATCCGCATTCTTTCCCCTAAGGCGCTGTAGAGTAGTTTCTAGCTCTTTTTCTCTACCAACCTTTGCCTGCAAAGAGAATTACACATTAACTTTAATATGCTCTTAATTCACAAGCATAGTAACAAGAGCTTAAACAAAAAGCTAGGGACTCCAGTTTCTGCTTTTTGCAAAATTAAATTCCACCAGGAAAAAAGTTTATGGACTTGGACTAACCAGCCATCTTGGAGACTCGGGAATGAAGAACAAACCAATAATTTGCAACAGACATGGAACAGCAGCTGAAAATCAAATAAAAAAGAAACATCAGGAACTTAAAGGGTTAGCAATTAAGCAAATGAAATCAATTGAATGGGAAGCAGAAGCTACCAATTAGAGCCAAGGCTCGCCAGGAAACAACAGTACCCACTAAGTACATTACTGAAAGACCAGAAGTAAGCAAGAACTGCAGAGTTGATGACAAAGTAAATGCTCATTAATAATAAGTTAAACAAGCAATGTAATCATCATAAGTTACATAGATATACCTGAAAAGCTGCTGTAAATGCTCCCCGGATGTTCTTCGGTGTTATTTCTGCGATATATACAGGTATCTGTCTTGCAACAATTATGCAAATGCTGTCAGATGCCTTACACATGAATTCAGCAACCACGAAATTGTTCACATCACTTACCACATAAGCCATAAGTACAAGTCCAATCCCAAGTGAAAATCGTCCAAGATAAAGTGACCAAGCATGCTGTCAACAAGTACTGAAGTAAGTTACAGCCTATCGACATACCATTTTACAAGTAGATATAGCTAGATATGCAACTTGAACCCAAAAGGAACAATTTAATTCCAAATAAAATTCTAAGTACAGTTTTCATGTAGGCAGCCAACCAAACATGACTGTGACGACACTGAGAAGCTAAAGGAAAAAAACCTTGGAGAATGCTACTGCCAGCCACCCAACAATACAGAATAACTCCGATAGCCACATAGTCTGTTGCACTTGCAGTTAATTGAAACACTATTAATAAAGGTAGAAGAAAAATCATACTATTCAAAATTTTGAAAATTCATACTATCCATTGAGACATTATGCAGAAGATTGAATGACTTACACGTCTTCGACCAACGAGGTCTGCTATTTTCCCATTTACTAATGACCCTATTATTCCTCCGACTGTCAATACAGAGCCAAATACTGAATACTGCAGAATGAGAAGAATAACGGAAAGATATGGTCAATTTTAGGAATCAAAATATATAAGATCATAGAATAGAAATGATCAATTAAGTTAACCTGCATAAACATTGATAGATGTTGTGTGTGCGTGTGTGCATGTGCCTGTGTGCATCAAGAGTGACAAATTCTTGCCAAAGTTTATATGATTTTATTTAGGGAAAATATCCACCGCCCACCAGATTTTGTCCACTTTTTCAAAAATACACAAATCTTAATTTTTTTAGCTGCACTCCACCTAAAGTAAGGTTTTCTTGCATCCATCCACCTCCGTTTGCACGCGGTTAAGAGAACTAACGGAAAATTGATCAAATGACTATTTTACCCCAAATATAAAACTATAATTTTGCCCTAAATAAATGCAAAAAAAAAAAAAGTGGCTGGCCGAAACCTTATCCCAAACTCAATCTAATAACTGAAGAAGTCGTAGCTAGCCACAGGAGGTCGGTGATGGATGGTCGATCTTCAGGCTCGAGCCGCTGGTGGCACGATCATCGATTGAGATCAAGCTATTGGCGACAAAGAAACTGAAGGAGATTGGTGAGAGGTTGGGTGCATAGTGAAGAAAGGAAAAGGAGATATTGTTGGACTAGGGAATCTAGGAAAATGGTGTTGCCTGTTGAAATTTCGATGGAGATTGCTACTGAAATGTTTATGGTGGAGTGAAAGCGGTGGATAATAATGGCTGTGGGGCTTGCTGTCAGAGTTTGAGGAGGGTGATTGGAAGGAGTTGCAAACGGTTTTGGGGATATTGCTCTTTCTTGGCATGGTAATGATGTAATGTAATGTGAAGAAAATGGTGATATCAATCTAATTGCAAATAAAGGTAAGAACGTTGACTTTATTACACACAACAAAATAAAAGCGCAGGTCTCTTGGATGAACCAACTAATCATCTGGATATTGAGACAATCGACTCGCTTGCTGAGGCATTGAATGAGTGGGATGGGGGTATGGTTCTCGTCAGCCACGATTTCAGGCTCATAAACCAGGTAGCCCATGAAATATGGGTGTGTGAAAATCAAGCTGTTACCCGGTGGGAGGGTGACATTATGGACTTCAAGCAGCACCTGAAGGCGACGGTCTTGGTTTTAACAAGACTATGCAAGCTAAGAAAACGCGTGATTTCTCTGGTGGTTGGAGAATGAGGATTGCATTGGCGCGTGCACTCTTTATTAACCCAACCATTCTGTTGCTCGATGAGCCCACAAATCATCTAGATCTAGAAGCTTGCGTTTGGCTGGAAGAGACCTTGAAGAAATTTGACCGCATCTTGGTGGTGATTTCACACTCCCAGGATTTTCTTAATGGAGTTTGCACAAACATCATTCACATGCAAAACAAGAAATTGAAGTTCTATACCGGTAATTTTGATCAGTATGTTCAGACTTGTTCTGAATTGGAAGAGAACCAGATGAAACAAAGAATTTAATTGTGCTGAAACAAAGCATTTCGAGAGGTTGGAAGAAGGGTCAAATGACAAATTTATCCCTATGACATCAGCGAGATTTTAACAGTGTGAACACGGGAGTGGGTAAGTGTAAGAAAACCTTACTTTAGGTGGAGTGCAGCTAAAAAAATTAGGATTTGTGTATTTTTAAAAAAGTGGATAAAATCAGGTGGACGGTGGATATTTTCCCTTTTATTTATTTATTTCTAGATTCTGCATTCATGGACAACTTGGGCTTGGTCAACTTACTTGTGTCACAGACAGTCGCAGGTCTGCCCTCATTCCAGACTCAGCAGGTGATGAATATCCAATCTGAAAACAATAATCAATCGATCGATCAATCAACCAGCCATTACTGCAGCCAATGAAAAGCTATTTGTTTGACTAGTGGCCTATGATGAGAGTGATTTCAATCAAAACTGCTTCCTGAACGTCTATTATCTTCAAGCATATAGAGATTAGTCTTCCAAGTTAAATATATTGATTTGCTCTGATGGCAGCAAACAACGATCAAACTTACAGCACAGCCATAAGCAAATGAACCGCACACGGCCACCAAGGTACTGAAAATAACAGCTGGTGTAGCCGAAGAATCACTTTCTTGCAGGCCACTAACATTACTAACTTCATTATTAGTAATCACAGGCCTTCGCACAATAAAAGGAAGTCCTTCGTTCAAGCTTTCTGATGTCCCCATGATTATTTTTCTTGAATGAAAGCGCGATAGGCAAATGAAAAAAAATAAAAAAAAAAAGTCTTTGACAACTACTATGAAATTTGAAAAAAAAAAAAAAAAATGGAATGACAACCGCCGAAGAAATCTTTACGCCTATTCGGGATATTAGTATATATTATAATAGATTACTTTTCTGCTTAGGATAAAAATAACCCACTTGCTTCAACCATGTGATGTTGAAAGTTTTGACCAATGATCATCTCTAAAGTCACCCACTAACCTATTTAATTAACAAAAATATAAATATAATAAACATAAGATCGTCAGAGTTGCCAGCCATGTACGCTTACTTAATTAATACCAGCCACACGATTGAGATAGAATAGAAAATTGGAAATCAATTTGAAGACTCAAATTTCATTAGAATTATTAATTTCTCCACAGAATAAAAAAACTTAAAAAAAAACACTTAAAAGCCAGATTAGGGTCAAGAAACAAGAACATATACGAGGACAGTGGAATGCTACTCACGGTGCAGCCATAAGCAAATGAACCACAGATGGCTACCAAGGTGCTCAGAACCACAACGGGTGTGGCAGAAGATTTATCACTCTCTGGGAAGCCACTGCCCTGACCAGCTTCATTTGCAACTATTGCAGGATTTGGCTGAGGAGGTGAAGACTTTGGCATTAATCCTTCCTCCGAGTTTTGTTGAGGATTCTCCATGTGTCCCAGTTTTTTTCACAGGTGCAAGTGAAAGAAGAATCAAAGTCTTGTTTGGCAACTACATGGAGCATCTGCATGTCTAATTTGCGTTTAGCTAAAATAACGGAATAATTCAACTCCATGGAGCCCACTTGGCGTTTAATTTGCTAATTTATCAACTTAATACGCTTAGTTGTGAGTGCGGGCCCCACTGTTGACACATGTCTTAGTATTTGTTGACTGGCTCACTATAAACAGTCACCAAATCCAAATGCAAATGCAATTGAATCATCCCGACTTGGAGGTAGTATTCATTGGGTCTCTCGAGTTTGGTTTCTTTCAACCAACCCCTTTCATCTTTCTCTATTTACTTTATAATAATCATATATTTGTTCACTTCCTGTTAATACTAAAGTTATCAACATTACAACCAGAGAGTATGGGTATTTTGGGGATTGTTTTATTAGATTTTCAAGAAATCACTTTTATATTAGATTTTGAAATAATTAAGTTTTAAATGATTTCATATCATGTTTGGTAAATTTAAATTATCAGACAATTACTTCTAAAATAATTTTTTTTTTATACACATGATTGGTAGATTAATCCTAAAATCAGGGAGTTTACTACAATAACTAAAATGTACCAATTTGATATTTATAAAAGGAAATAAAATATGTCTTTATTTGAAGATTTTAATTCATTTATTAATTACTCGCTAAAAAAATTATATCTATTTATACTTCTTTAAGTAAATAAATTTAATAAATAACCGTTTACATAAAATAATAAAAAGTTCCAATAACGTTATGCCCGCTGAAGAATGACTTGTGCATCAGTTGCTAATGCTCTATCAATTTATAAAACTGTGGGTCTCATTATAGATTATAAGTGAATGCCATTTAAAACCCGCAAAAATTTAATATTATTAAATTATATGGTCTATTCGATCATTGACAAAGTTTTAGTGGCTGGCTAGTGAGGTAGTGGACTAGTCCAACACAAGTTTTTTTTTCAAAATTTTCAATTTCTTTCTTCATGGTTTTGGCTAGAATTGAAGTTTCAAAATAAAAGCAGTGTTAAGCTATAAAATAAAAACTAACATAGTGACTTCTCATACCTCTATGTAACAGTAGTAATTCTTCGTTATAGTTTTATACAGAAAAAGGCAATGTAATACAAGCCATGAATGTAACAAAAAATGCCATGAGTGTCCTTTGCATAATGAATTGAGACTATTTATGGCCTCTATGAGATTTTAAGTAAATAATAACTTGTTTTAAAGAGCAAGTTTAGTATTATTTTACTAAATGAGTAAAATAGTTATTATTTTCCACGTATCATTGTTTTTTGTTTTTTATAATTTTGAAGATTATATTTTATTTTTCAAGTCAAATTTTATTTCTTTGTGACTAATGTCTCGACTGAGTAATTTTCAATTAACTTTATTTAACTAGTCAACCAAAGTCAATCTTGAAGAAGTAGGGGTCAAAAAATTTAAAAAAAAAAAGATTATTTGGATTTAATAAGAAACTGTTAGAGGACTTATTTGATACAAGTTGACGAACTATATCTTTATTTATGAAAACACAAAAAAATCAATAACTGAAAATTATTATTGTCCCCCCAATTTTCTTAATATAGTATATTTGGCGCTTAGTCACGAACCCTCGTACTCGTCATCTAAATCGGATCTTATTCATTATTAAATATGATTCATATTCGTTGATCATTATCAAATATGAATCATATTCGTTCTCATCGTCTCAAATTTGGCATTTTTTTCATAATGGCTTTGACAAAATTGTTGTGAATAAAAGCACTATTGTGAGGTGTAATATTCACGATCAATCACCTGCCTAATAAAAATAAATAAACATAGCAATAAAGAAAAAGCAAACTGCATACGCAACCAAAACGGAAAAAAACAGAAAACTTTACAAGTCACTCGTGTGGGACCGTCAGTATCCAGTTGACCACTCTTGTTTTTTTTTTTTTTTTGGTCTTAAAATCTTGAAGCAGATGTAACAAAGTCTCAGCTTCTGTTTAAGAAATTTCTCGAAGGATTGATGATAACATTTGTGTGAAATTTTTGTGATCTTGGGCAAAGAAAGTGTTATGGAAGAAGGGTTATCGAGCTCGTTGCTTAAGGAGAAGTCTCAGGTACATGGTGGTGGCAGTAGTGGTGGTGAGAGTGGAAGTGGAAGTGCTTCTGCCACAAGTGCTGTTGTGCTCAGCACTTTCGTTGCTGTCTGTGGTTCCTATGTTTTTGGTTCTGCTGTAAGTAGTACGCTCTTGATTCTACAGGACCCAGTTACAAAATTTATTAATATAATGTATTTGATACATGAATTGTGTATCTCTCTAATGTAATTGAGAATGTTCAAGAATGTAATAAGTCCTCTGAGAATTATAAGGGGAGTAGCAACTTTTTTAGTCTGATAGTGAGTAGAAACTAATTGAATAAACAGCAAACCTTTTGTTTCTTTCTTGAGTTGAAAATGTAGGATCAGAATCTGCTTGGTCGTCTGAATTCTGGGATTGACTAAAATTTTGTGATTGGTTTGTAGATTGGGTATTCATCACCTGCTCAGTCTGGAATAACCAATGATCTTGGTCTTTCTGTCGCGGAGGTAGGCATATAAATTATGAATTTTGCTCTGTATTTGTTCAGTATAAGTTGACACATACCGTTTTGCTTCTCTTTGTTTCTTCGCATTGTGGATGCCCTTTATAAGTTTTCTCTTCTCGTTCATCTGCAGTATTCACTTTTCGGTTCAATATTGACGATCGGAGCTATGATAGGTGCAATAATGAGTGGGAAAATAGCGGATTACATTGGCCGAAGAGGTGTAAGTATTTCTTACGAATCCATTGTTGTATCTGGCCATGTTGTTGAATTTCCATTCTGATTTACTTTCAAATGTCTTTTTTTTTTTAATCTTTTGGTTGCCTTGTGGAAGCAGACAATGGGCTTCTCAGACATAGTTTGCATCATTGGATGGGCTATAATTGTATTCTCGAAGGTATATGTTTCAAAGATTTCTTTTGCTTATCTTCTCATACTTAAATCTCAATTGTTCACAATGTTGAAAGTTCAGTGTTTGTGAAAGGCTGCTTGGTGGCTAGATCTCGGAAGGCTGTTGGTGGGATATGGGATGGGTCTCCTTTCTTACGTGGTAATTTTTTCAGAGCATTGCAATTCAAGTTCAGTTACTCGCTGAGGAAGCAGATAAAAGATTATTCTAATTCTCACACACAGGTACCTGTGTATATAGCTGAAATCACGCCCAAAAATCTTCGAGGAGGATTTACAACAGTCCATCAGGTGAACTAATCTCTATAAAATGTTCAAGCCATTATCATTGCATCCTTAAATATCTAATCTTTGCTCTTGCAGTTGATGATATGTATTGGCGTGTCAATGACATATCTCATTGGAGCTTTTCTGAACTGGCGGATCTTAGCTCTGATTGGTAATTTCGTCTGTTCCTATGGTGTTGAATTGTAATTTGAGGGGTGTCTGTAACAAGGGAATCCTTTTATTTTGATTTCAGGAACTATTCCATGTCTAGTACAGCTTATAGGTCTATGCTTCATCCCAGAATCACCAAGATGGCTGGTGAGTCGCATGCATTATTTTATAGGTTCTTTAAATTTGGGGTTTACATTAACATCAACGGTTTATGAATTATTTGCAGGCAAAGACTGGTAAAGGAATAGAATCTGAAGCCGCCCTGCAGCGCCTTAGGGGGGCAGATGCTGATATTTCTGAAGAAGCAGCCGAGATTAGAGTAATTTCTTAATTTTATATGAAATATTTGATTCATCTGGTAGGAGTAAGAACCACAACTGAGTGGCTTTGCTTCATTTTATAGGAGTACACAGAAACCCTTGAGAGGCTTTCTGAAGGTGGCATTCTTGAGTTGTTCCAGAGGAAATACGCACATTCCCTCATTGTGAGCTTCTTAAAATCAATCTAGCTGAGGCAATTTTCCTTTGGACAAATTATTTTATAAATTGTTTTATTTTTTGAAGCATTTAAAATTCTTTTAAGGTTGGTGTTGGCTTGATGGTATTGCAACAATTTGGAGGGGTCAATGGAATTGCATTTTATGCAAGTTCCATATTCATATCAGCTGGTAAGTGAAGGCCCAATTATGAATACTTCGTACAGTCAATGGGATATAAAAAGGAATGAGAGAAAATGAATGCTCTAATCTCTGACTGTATGACAGGATTTTCTGGTAGTATTGGGATGATCGCAATGGTTGTTATTCAGGTAATTGACTCTTAGCTGTAATTAAATTTTTGGAATCTGGTAGAGGCTTTTCTAAAGCATTGGAAATTGGCTTCTGCAGATTCCAATGACACTGTTGGGAGTACTTTTAATGGATAAATCTGGACGACGGCCACTTCTGTTGGTAAGAAGCAAAAGAATATGTTCCATGTTTGGATGTAGTTGTACTAATGGCGGATGCTGAAGTCTGCTAATGCTTCCAGGTGTCTGCAGCTGGAACATGTTTGGGTTGCCTCCTTGCCGCTTTGTCATTTCTCTTCCAGGTTCTAAACTAAAGTTTAATTATCTGTCGGATCGTTCTTTCCCGTTTCCCCATTCTTAAATCTCCATGAGAATATACAAACTTTCTCCTTTACAGGACCTTCAACAGTGGATAAAGGCAACTCCTTTTCTAGCACTAGTTGGAGTGCTGGTAATGAATATTCGCTTGGAAAAAAAAAATTATATATTATTTTCCTCTTGCTATGTACGAAAATAAAAATGAATACAAGGAAGGCTTTTCTCTGACTTCTCAAAACTTAAGACCATTTGCTCTGACCCTCATCGGATTGATTACGTGCTATCCAAAAGTATTGCTTTAAGTTATAGATTTTGCAGATTGGTAGCTGAAATAATATCTTTGTTCATATTTTTGAACATGTGATTAGGTATACACAGGATCATTCTCATTAGGCATGGGAGGAATACCTTGGGTTATAATGTCAGAGGTACATTAAAGATTTAACTCTGCATATTTTGATTGATGGTGTTCAAAATGAAATATCTATAATATGCGACTAAGACATGTAACTCAACTGAATTCATTAATTTTACCACTTCAGGTATTCCCTATAAACATGAAAGGTTCAGCTGGAAGCCTTGTAACATTGGTTAGCTGGTTAGGGTCTTGGATTATCTCTTTCACTTTCAATTTTCTAATGAAATGGAGCTCCACAGGTAGTACCTCGGTTCAATTCCTCTCGTTTTCTTGAGTTTATGATATGATACACGAACCATACACTGTCATATTCTGATATCTTTCTTTCATTTTCTCTCTTGTAATTCACCAGGAACATTCTTTGCATTCTCAGCCATTTGCAGCTTAACTGTTCTGTTCGTAGCAAAGCTAGTACCAGAGACCAAAGGGCGAACACTGGAAGAAATACAAGCATCTATGAATCCATTTTCTTGACGAAGATGGATTTCTCATGGTTCAGTTTTCTTGTTTGTTTTATTCTACGTCGTAATGATATATTAAGAACGGTCTTATTGTAATATTTGAATAGTTCAAAGTCAAGAGGACTAGGAATTATTATCTGAAAGGAAATTTAAGGAAATTGTAACAGTTTATTGCAAACAATAATGTAGACATTTCCCTGCTCTTAGTGCTATAAAGATTATATGATTGATTTTAGGTTCAGCTATGTTCAAATGATTCTGATGAATAAGTTCCATTCACTTTAGTGTTCTTTAGGTTCTTCCACTTAATTAATTGCTGCTCAGATTCTCTTTTATTTCTATCCAGATGAATCATTTGAAAGTATAAATGCTGAAACTAAAAGTTATTCTATTTTCATCTGAGCCACTGGAGAGTAAAAGATAATTGCATATAAAAAGCATGAAAAAGATTGACTGCTACACAAGGTTAGAAAGAACATATAATGTCTGATTATCATCAGAGAGATGAAGTTAAAGGCGTAAAGAAAGTTTGTAACATATGGAATATGTAAACCACATTTTGGTTCAGGCTAACAGATTAATTAGGCACTGATTGGATTCTGCGTCGCTTCTTCTCACATCAAGCGATCATATTCGCCACTTACTATGCAATATCTTAATGGGGCATCACCTCGCTTGCTTATATATAACTTCTGCCCAATTAACAAACCATACTAAGCAAGCAAATTCTTAAGAAACTAGCATACTATAATATTTCTACCCCATGGTTCAAAGTGCAGATAAGCCAAAAGCTGTTGCCAAGCTAAATTGTCCGTCAGCAGCAAATCTAGCAAATCTTTTACCAACGGGCACAGTTCTTGCATACCAAGCACTGATGCCTTCATTGTCAAACAATGGCACATGCCTGGCGGCACACAAGTACCTCTCTATAGTTGCCCTTGCGGGATGCTCAATTGTATGCTTTCTCTCCTCATTCACTGATAGCTACTACAGCAGCAAAGGCAAGCTCTACTATGGTATAGCCACTACCACTGGCCTACACATCTTCAACAAAAAGGACAGCGAGGACGAGGGCGAGAAAGCAGACAATAATATTGAAGATGGGGACAAGGGTACTGAGAAGGAGGGGGTATGTTTGGACACGTATAAAATCCGATGGATTGATTTTGTGCATGCATTTACATCTTTGCTTGTGTTCTTGGTGTTTGCAACAACTAACTCTGATGCGCGACGTTGTTTTTTCCCACATCCGGGGCCTAATACAAATGTACTGTTGATGCACTTGCCAATACTTGTTGGGGCTTTTGCAAGCCTCCTATTCATGCTTTTCCCCACTGATAGGAGAGGGTTTGGATTTGCTGATCATATGGCCCCCAATTCCAGCCGAAGCCCAAGCCAAGAAAGCCCCACACTCGACAGGCACTTGAGGGCTAAATACTTGTCCTAAAAGTAATCATAAATATCCCAAAAATTTTATATCAAATTTCATTTCAAATATATGTTATTAATTAAGTGGTGGGTAATTCTTTATAAGATTTAAATGAAATAATTGTATTATCTCATCAACTAATTGATGAATGTCATATCATTTGAAATAGTTTATTAAGATAAAAAATTTAGGATGTGTATCATTCATTTTTATCATGATGATGGGGATGATGGTTAAAAAGACTTTTAATATTAGTGTACATGTATTGACTATAAATATAAACTTCAATTAAATGATTTGTCATTTTTTATATATATTTAAAGGACTTGTCATTTTATCTTATGTAAATTTATTTTTTTAGGAAAAGAAAAAAAAAAGTCATATTTTAATTCGATGATCGTACGAACGATGTAAAATGACTAGCACGTATAAAATTTTCCAATTAAAATGTTCCTCAATCAATGAAATGCTGTCTACAAAATACAAATAATGCAACAATGCCAACTTACAATTTCCCCAATAATCTTCAAATATAAAAATCTATGCATATTAAGTTCCAATTGTATCGTCCTCGTTAAGAGAGATGTACGACACAAATTACTAATTTTTACACGTGAACAAATGCCCTCCTTCCACGTGGCTAATAATTTTTCATATTTTTTTCTTGAAGATAAGATGTGTGGGTGGTGATTGTATGCAACATCAAGGGCTCCCACCAACGATGTGATCTTCATCAGCATCAAGACATTGACTCCACAACTAATAATAATGGATCATATCCATCACCCATTGAGCACACTTTCTTGGAAAATTCTTCCGGACGAACCTTCCAAAGCTTGTCGGCAAGATTTTTAATATCACAAACACTCCATTATTAGTCAAATGACTTTGAAAGTTAATATTTCACATAGATTTTTTTTTATTCAATATTGTTATACAAAATAAACTCAACAACCAACTCCAAACCCCTCTCATCTTTATATAATCCGATTCAAATCTTAAATTTTCAATACAATAAAGATTTAGTTAGGAAGATCCTGATAGGTATCAGGTAATTAATTAAAGATCCTAGAGATTATATAATGATGCCAACCAAAAAGATCTAAATCAATTAAATGTGGTCGTAATCAAGACCATTTTATAACATACATAAATAAATAAAAAGGAACTCTAAATCATCGTATTTAACAGTTTTTATTTATTCTTATTTTCTTCTGCATTATGTAGAGTGTTTTATCCATTGAACTACCCAAGACTCAGAACACTTATACATGAAACCTACTCTTTTTTATTTTGTGAAAGAACAAGAATTCAGTATCCATAATATATTGAACTCATAATTAAAGATATTGATGAAAATAAAGAAAATACATCAACCCTAGCCTCCGCATATATTGATACCAACACACACTTATTATTAATCTTTCTTTATCATGATACTGATTGATGTTGAGTAATCACAGGACCATGCATGCATGCACGTTGCATCGCGATCATAAAATTTTGTGTTCACTCAAAATGTGATGAAGAGATGACCACCAAGCTCTGCTCTATCGTCACCACAACTGGAAAAAATACAAATAAAATAATTTACTTGGTGTTTGTGATTGAAAATAGCTAGCATACGTGGGCTTTGTTATAGTCATATACCAACTTTGGTCCACATTTGTGTGTGTGTGTGTATATAAAAAGATTCTCCTTTTGATCTATTGTTTTGGTTTCAATTTGCGCATAATGTTCCCAGAATATCCATTTTACGTCAGCTAAAATCAAATAATTTGACCCGTTCTCTCTAAATGGACGATCGAAGCAACTAACAGGAGTCACCATCCTTCTGAATTATATATATATATATTTACAAAATAGCCAAGACAGTCGGTAGTTAAAATATGATTTTGCCAGGGTAGAGTTCTGAGTAAATGACTACTGGGCTAAGTTATAGATTAAAGTATGCAAGAGTTAATATTGACTCTTGACACTAACTTTTCATATTTTGTATGAGGATGGGGCTATTTGAATCCAGTAAATTCTTCTCTATACTCATTATTAAAGATTTAAAATTTGAAATCTCAAAATTACCCTTAATTAATATCTTTCTGTCTCTATTTTCTCATTTAATAAGCTGAATACTTAGTTTCACTCTCTTTTGAATTCTTTTTCTAGCTTTTCTTAGTACATTATGTTTTTTTATTTCATACTTTTTATATATAAGAATTTTTTTCTTGATATTCATTGGCAAAAAGTTTGATAAAAATTAATTTATCGGAATCCAATAACTTTCATAGCTAATAAAATATTTATTGATGTTTATTTTTAAATGGTAGGTTCTGTTCCTCCTAGTTAGTAATACCATTGTTTGCAACTAAAAGAATTATCTGAATGAATTGATGAGAATTTGTGAAACTCATAAGAGAAAGAAAATAAAGAGTTAATTAAGTAATTTTCCAAAAAGTTATTTAGATACTAAGATTCTTAAATAAAAAGAGGGTGTAGAGAGGAAAATAGTGGACTTCGTATAAAAATCCCAATTTTTTTTTTTAAATATTCTGCTGGCGTTGTGGCACCCCGATCTTAATGTTTCTCCTCCCGTTATGATCGGTAACATCTATCGACATTGTATTAATTAGAGACATTATCTAAAATGATCTTTGGTTATAAATTGACAATAATTTTAAGTAATTGACACTAATTTTAAGTCATTTCTATAATTGTTTTTTCATTTTATTTAAAAGCTTCACCTTAATTTCAAACTTACCAGCTTATACAATCTAGCTTGCTGTATACCTTTCAAGTTACAATATTTTATGGTGTACCGTGTACGATATAGAATCTAAAAGCAGCAGCTGGCAAAATCCATTTATAATATTGATAGCTGGTCCATGCAGGCCACCGCCAGCCAATATGCGTCACAAAATCTTGCCCGGCTTTTAGCCTCAGCTCTGGCATGCACCCTTCAATGCACCGGATGCCTACTTTGCCCATTTTGAGGAAGATGACCTTTTCCTTACCAACTTGCAAAGAATATGATGTTTCCTCTCTTCTCTTTTTGTCTTTTCTATATGCAATCTTGTTTCATTCTTCATCTTCACTTCGTGTCCATATGCCTCTACCAATGAATTAATCGCTGCCCTTTACACTGACCAATGGAAAGATATGGAATAGTTTAATTTGAGCTCCAATCATCTACCTTCATTTGAGTACTCAAATTAGTTACTCAATCCATTGGCATGGCCGTTTTGTATTAGTATTATAATAAATTAATTATAAAATGAACCCCAATTATTGTAATTAAATTGTCATTAATTGAACCCCAATGATTGCAATTAAATTCTCCATATGCGGCTTGGTTATATAGCCAGTCAGTCAATTCTTGCTGAAATCCATATAGACTTGTCGACAGCCACATAATAATAATTCCAGAAGAAAACTTTGAACTCCAAATTAGTAATCATGCACCCATTAAAAACAAATTTTGTGTACATGATACATTAGCAATATTTTACAAACTAATATACGAGATTAAAATTCACACGCGTAACCTTCTTATAATTACCAAAATTATGAACCATATATACACAATTGAAATGAATGACGACACAATTTATTATATATGGTAATTACAACCATGCGCATGCCAACTCATGTGATGCCATGCAACTGCACGCCAGCCTCAAAAGAAACTAAAATTCAGCTAGCTACCTACCTGTGATATATATCTATCACTCACTTCAAAGCACTCAATCTTTAAATTTCCTTAATTGACTCACCCAACAACAGGGGAAAAAAAAAGAACTAAAAAAGAAAAACAGGTAGATAAAATGATAAATCAAAGAACCATATACATATACATATTTAGTAAATATTAATGTAAAATGGACAGATAATGAAGCGAAGTTTTAGGCCATAATTGGTGGGACCAAGCACCGTTTCCTCGATTGGGATCTAATCTATCACTCCAGCTCAGGCGTTCACGTTGGCACTCGCTTCGCCATTTGTCTCCTCTATCTTTGGCGTGAGGATATTATTAATACCCTCATCCCTTTCTCTCCCTTTCCCAAAAGTTTGAATATTTAATCTCCTCATTTTTCTTTTGTGTTTGTGTGTGTGTGTATATATATATACACACACATATATGTTCAATTTCTGTCTTTATTTCATCCCCAAATCAACGTAATGACGAGTCTTTGTAAAAAGAGTGTTCACTCATTCGTCGGCTTAACAAACACAATGGATGACGACAGCAACAACTGCAACTACAACAGCAACTTTTCTTCTTCGTACAATAAACACCCCGGCGCCGGTGATGATGCCTGTAGACCCACTAGCCCTTATAACGTCATTGAATCATCCGTGTTTTCCAAGCTCTTGCCTTCCCCACAGCCGGCAACAACAACAACAAGAAGCCCTCTCTTTTGTTCACCATCTGTGTTTTCCAAGAAAGACCCTGGGGGCATAGGTTTCATTGATTATATGGGCGGAGGCGTCGACGGGCTCATGTCGTGCACTGAGAGTCTGGGGTTTGAGAGCTCTGATGAAAGGACAGCCGACGATCATCAGATGGAGGAGATGTCTAATCAGTCTTCGAGTAAGGCCAGATGGAGAAAAGATTACCGTCATGGTAGGGGGGGTGGTGGTGAGAGGAAGGAGGCCAAGAAATTTCCTCCGCCGCTTTCGTCTTTAAACAGGAACGGTCAGCCTAGTTTCTATCTCCGGTCTGTGAGGACTGATGGGAGGCTAGAGTTAACTGAGGTTAGGATTGACAGGCCGGAGATTCTACGCGCTTCCCGTGAAGGTGGACGGCTGAGATTGCATCTCGTTAGAGAAGGCGATGAAGTTGAAGAAGAAGAAGAAGAAGAAAGCCTAGAAGAAGAACTGCAAGATGAAGAAACCCTAGAAGAGGAAGAGGAAAAAGAGGAAGAAGGAAGAGTTGGGGAATGGAGGTTACAAGGGTTTAGGAGGTGTAATGAGATGATGGGTCAGCATGATTATCATCATCATCAAAATATGAGCCGTCATCATCATAGCCACCTGCACGTGTGGCGCCAGCATTGTGTGCCAACAAGATGAATGATTAGAGCATGTTCACGTGGATGCTGAAGCAATATGGACAAGATTTAATTTGTGAATTTGTGTGCATGCATGCATTATAAGTCTGCACTCTAAACTGACGTTGTCCCAGCAGGCTATACATATGCTGCTAGCTGCATATGCGTGCCATAATAAGAGAGGCTTCAGGGGTTTTATGGGTGAGGTGTCTCTCACATAGTTTGGAGATAAAATGGAGGACTTAAGTACAATTTCTGGGGATATAAGAGCAACAAACATATCAAATTGTGTTTGCTATGTCAGAGAAAAATGTTTAGAATACATCAGAGAGGTAATTTATGAGTCACACAATAAGAAAAAAATATTATGATACGTATGTATTTATTTTAAAAAATTACCGTGTAAGTGGTGATTATATTAAATTAAATTACACATGTCATATATACATTAGTTAGTTAATTTTACTATCTTTGATGTATTTTAAAATTTCTCATAATAGGTAAATTAGTTAATGTTAATTAAATTTAAAAGTTTCAAATCCATAGGGTATCTTTTGAAAGTGTCTATTATCTCCCATTAATGAATTAATAAAAATCCCATCACTTTTAGATTTCCATTTTCTCTGTTTGGGCAAGTATAAGTTATAGGTTAGTGCACGGGGTTCCCAATTAGAGGTGCTTGCTGTTTTGTTGAGAACTTTAGTGATAAATATGATTTGATGATATGGAGAGGCTAATTAATTTAGTGTTTGACTTGGTCTCATGATGAATGGGATATTCGATCACACGGTCAGCAGAGCTTGTGGGTCAGGCTGAATTGAACAATGGATCACATTTTCCATTGAAAAAGGGCTGGAGAGGGACTCTTCTGAAGTGACATACTCATGGAATCTGAGATAGAAAAAACTAGAAGAAGTAGAAAATGATAAGAAAAAAACAATTTAGGATGAAGTTGTTGACCATACCCATGAAAAGAACGTTTGACTAATAGTGTACTAAAGAACTTTCATAAAAGATACCTCCACTAGTTTCACTTAACAAATTAAAACTAAAAAAAAGGAAAAGATTACTTTGTAGCTCATTCATATTACTCTCTCTACCATGAGTTTGGCCTTTTTCGGGTGTTTCTACTTTCTGCAACAAAACTTGTTAAAATATACGAATGAGTAAAAATTTCCATTTCTCATGTGGATACAAGTGTCAAATGGCGGTGGCGCTACTATTAAGATAAGGGGAAAAAAAAAAAATCTTAAACAAGATATTTATACATCATATTATTATCCATTTGCTCGTCTAAAAAAATTTGACACATATGAACATATTTGAAATGAGCTAATTATAAACTGAACAATTATGATCGATCTTACTTACAATTCCTCCTAATGAAAGTTGAACTAAATCGGAAAAAAAGAAAAAAAAAAAAAGAACCAAACAGTTTAACATAGGTTTGATTTGGTTCAACTCTTATATTAGTTCGGTTTATTCAATTCTCTAATTTTCAATTTTAATACTGATGCTTTAATACTGATGCAGCTATGGACATGGAAGGCGGCTTTGCTGGACTCAGGAGCATTATCAGAAATTATCAAGAAACTGTAATAGCTGTTGCAACATCAAAGAAGCCTTGCTTAAGAGATGTGGAAATTACTGAAGCTTACGCGATTTTAGAAGGAATAAAACTGGTTGTAGATGTTGCTCTATCTTCTTTACTTATAGAGTCTGATTTAAGAATGTTGTCAACTTTACTCTTAAGGGTCACTCTAGTAGAGGAGAGATGGATTGAATAATTGGTGAAATAAGAGCCTTGATAAAATAAAATAATCAATATAATGTGGCTTATTCTCCTAGGTCTTGTAACTTAATAGCGTATGGTCTAGCGAAAAATGGCCTTGTTCAGTTCAGAACCTCGAGTGTGAATTGAGGAGGTTCCGACAGATATTGTTTTGTTCTAGTGTAAATGGAACCATTTTACCATAAAAAATATCGCAGTGGTAGATGGCGATGTGGGTTGTGCCAGGCCGCCAGTGCTGCAGTGCAGGATATAGCCGTCGGGGGTCTATACTTCTGGAGTTTTGGGCCAAAACAGAAATTAACGTCGACAGCAGGGTTCGAACCTGCGCGGGCGAAGCCCAACAGATTTCAAGTCTGTCTCCTTAACCACTCGGACATATCGACGAATTTGTTGTAATTTGGCATAGCCATTCATGTATTGGTATGCACACAGACGCGGAAGTGAACGAAAGGAAAGTAACCACATCAAGAAAAGTCAAACATTCAGTCAATAAGAGAGATTCATTGCCAGCTTCCCATTTACTCTATATATACATATATTTGTATGTATGTATATATGTGTGCGTGTGCGTGTGCGTGTGTGTATATTACTAATGTTGTAACATATCAACAGGTTCAGCACAAGTTGTGTTAGTGAACAGGCCGTACAATTAAATTAATACAGTTTTTATAATTGTTGGATCATTAATTCCATTTAACAACCTGTGTGTGAGATTGGCAGTGTCATGTAGGGAGACAAGTGGCTGTCCTAGTGAATCTTAATTCTTATAGCGGGCATTTTGTATACTATATTGTATTATATTATATTTTATTATTTTAATGTTAGATTATTTGTATATTGTATTATATTGTATTGTATTACTATTATACTATAATAATATTGTACAATATTTAGTGTTGCACTGTATTGTATTAATATTTAATTTGATCATATCTGGTATTGCACTGTATTGTATTAATATTTAATTTGATCATATCTGGTATTGCATTGTATTGTATTATTTTTGTGATTAATTTAAATTATATAATGAGAAAATAATATTTATTAATACTTAGGAAAATACTAAATAAAAAATCTTAAGTTTTAAAAATTTAATAAACTTTTTAGGTAAATGTTAAACAATATTATAATTCTTCATAAAAATCAAAACTTATAACCTTTAATTTTTGAAAGCATAAAATTTATTTTCAATATTCTCTAAATATATAACCTGTGAAATAAAGATCGAAGCAAATAATTTAATCAAATAATCTCTAAATAATATAACAACAAAAATAAATAGTTAAAACCTACAAAATTAGTTCAAAAGTCATTTTAGAATGATAGAATAAAAATTTATACATATCACATGATAATCCAAAATAATAAAATGATACAATTGTTATAATATATTCACTAACAAAATGAATTATGCTGAATAATTTAAGTAAGAGTTTTGTAGTATATGTAATAATTTTTTATATTATTTTTATATTAATTTTAATTTTAAATTAATATTATTCAAAATTTTATTATTAGTTATATTAAATTCTTAAATTATTAATTTATATTAATAATTATAATTTAAAATAAAAATAAAAATTAATATTACATGAAATTATATGAAATTAAAAAACTATATATATATATATTTATTATTATTATTATAAATTAGAAGTAAAAAAAAAAATAGACAAGCTAATGTGGCAACTACCGCGTTAGCACAGTGCCTTATACACATCCCTTTTTAGCCAAACATGATATTGTATTAATTTAATACTATACGGAGTTGTAATATGGTGTAATGTTAGGTGCCAAACACACCCTTAGAAAATATTTTTGAAAATTTTAACGGAAAAAATTATTTGGGAAATAAAATTTTTAATTTGTCCTACCGACTCTAAATAATAAATAAAAATGCAGGCTGAAAATTAAATGATCATAATCAAAATCACTGTAAATGAGTGTGTTATATATGAAATTCTTTTAAAACACTTTAGGAAAATCAAATTTTTTAAAGAATCTAAATTTACCCCATTTTATTTCTGGCTAAACCATTGCACGCAGATCCTTAAATTTTAATTAATACACATTTTCAGAATCACAGACTTGTTTTTGCAGAAAGGTCTCAGTGGCTCAGAAATGACCAAATATACTTATACTATACATCGTCAAATAATTCCAAAAAAAACAAATAAATATTATTTAAAAATAAAATTAAAGCCCTGAAAGCCAAAGGGGACGTAGCTCATATGGTAGAGCGCTCGCTTCGCATGCGAGAGGCACGGGGTTCGATTCCCCGCGTCTCCACCATTTTATGTTTTCTTGTTTTGGAATTATAACTTGCAAGTCCCTGACTTCTCTTTGTATTCTCAAGCGACGGAATAGATCATCCATTTATAAGAAAATGACACAAAAGCTTCTCAATTGTGCTTTGAAATTAGATGTACAAGCTAGAAATCCATAAAGTTATTTGTGTATTCCAGTATCGCGCCGAAAATGTGAGTTGACACGAATTCATTATTTAAAGTTTTTGTATTATATGATCGGATACCACATGTCTCAATTTCGTATTATATTGTTTAAGGACAACTTATTTTTCACCGCTCCACTTAAAATATATATATATATATTAACACAAATAAGATAGCAATTTCTTTTCATTCATTCATAAGTCCGATTAAAATTATAAATGTGAATATATCCCAACTTGGTTAATATCCTTTCTTTAGGTGAATGCGGAAGTGTCAGTCCAAGGCGTAGAAAATGTTGAAAATGAAAGTTTTGGTCAAAAGTTGGCGTGAAATGGAAGGTTCTAGAAATGTTCCATACGCAACTACAACAAGATAAAGGAATCAAGATTTCATTTTGGGGACGCCTAAGTTACAATCAATGTACCTTACGTTCTTTGTCTTTTTCTTTTTGGCAAATATCATATGAGCCCTCCTAATTCTTTTTATTTTCAATTTTTACAGCTGTGGATGTATTTGTCTTCTTCCATCCCTCCTATCGATTTTTTTATTTTCTCTAAAGTTTTATTTATTTCTTTAAACATTATTAAATGATTATCAAATTCATACAAATCTATAAATTCAGAATAAACTTCTGGTCCTAAATTTATTAATCCTAGTCTTGAATTGTAGGTTTATTGCATGTAATTTAATTATATAATTAAATTAAAGAGAAATTATATAAAAAATATAAAAAATATACATGACAGACTTCAAAATTAACATGCAATAGCTTTCAGAATTACCGTTAAAATCATTCCTAAGAATTAATTCTGATTAAAGGGCATTATCAACATATACTCTGATTAATTCTGATTAATAGATACCATTTGATATTTTAATTTACCATTTTAATTCAATTAATGTAGTTTCCATAAAATTCAAGGGTGCCAATAGATATTTCACTTCTTGAATGTATGTTACGTTACACGTAACCTAGGTTTGGCCATTTGATAATCGTATGTTATTATTTAAAAAAATAAAAAGAACATTGGAAAGAATGAAAAATAGATGTATAATTGATAAAAGAAGGCAAATACATCCATAAACATAAAGAATACAAGGACTCGTGTGAAATTCGCCAGAAGAAAAAAGACAAAAAACGTAAGTTACGCTTAACGTAACTTAGAGGCACCCTTTGATTTCGGCCATTCTTATTATACAGGATTGCTTCAACAACATTAGTAAGCACCATCTAGCTTTTCATTTTCTATTTCTAGAAACTTTATCACAAAGCGATACGTATATACATACACGCATGCCCTTAATAATCAAATTCAACCCATTTCTGTACAACTCAAAAGGGCAAAAAAAATGTTCAACAAAAGTTGGCAAGCACTATTTCTTTTCATGACTACGCGTCGTGTGTTGGCAATTGATAAATATAAGGATGCCATGTTGGTGATTCCCTAATTTGCCCTTTTCATAACATATTCTAGAAAAAAGAAATAAAAGCTTTTTCTCACCATTATAAATTATACGGTGCATTCCACCGAGGCACCAATCCTCGTGCAAGAACTGAAACCTCACGATGCTTCAATGAAGGACAAAGCTTAAAGCTTAACCATTTGGGTTAATAATATTTGAGACCCTTTGTTTTGATAAAAAGCACATATAAGGACATAATTTTCATAATAATTTTCCATACGGGTACCTGCTGTTGATTTTGGGGGAAAAAAAAAAGTTTCCATAATGAAATCAAGTTATACTCTCGCAAAGTTGAAATATAGAGCTACAAAAATTAAAACCATACAAATCTAAAATCCAAACTGAATCATTGGATTAGTTTCGGATAAATTTAAATATTTCTTAGTTTGATATTGGATCCATTCAAATAAGAATTATAGTTGTTAGCTCAGTTTTTAATTAAAATTTATGATTCGGATCGATTTGATTTTTTTTCTTTTTCTAAAGAATCAATTAAAAAAAAAAACCTAAGTTGATAAGTTTAGTTTAACTTGAACAAAATAAATTGAGTGACAAAGAAAAATAATTTATATTTGTTCTTACTTCTAAGTATGGGTGGGCATAATCAAATCGGACCCAAAAAAATTATCAGTACAATTTGATATTTTTTCTGAGAAAAAAATTTAAATATTCCAGGTCGAAATAAAATTGAATACTATGGTTTAGTTTTCTATTTAAATTTTCAAATTCAAAAATAAAATTAGAAAATTGAAAAAATAATATTTAATTTTTAAAAAATACCATGTAGCGTTTAGGAGTGGGCAGAAATCAAACTAAACCCGAAAAAAATATGATTCAATTTGTTTTTTTTTTTAAATTTCGGTTCAATATTTTATAATTAAAACAAATAGAATGGATTAATGGATTAACATATATATGCCAAAACAATTTTTTTTTTATTTCGGTTCAATATTTTATAATTAAACTCGAAATTCTCAATCTATTTTTTGAAATTCCCAAACCAAATCCAACAAAAAATTTCGGTTTATTGTTCACTCAAAACAAGGGAACCCGATGTTACGACTTACGACTCTTAGCTTCTTCTTTAAAAAAAAAAAAAAAAAAAGAAACAAATTTTTAACTTGTTATTTTTTCAAATCTTCAAATTAGTCAATAATTGACCACCATTTTTTATTATAAAAATGTTACACGTACCTCCCACGAAAAGCAAGAAGGCCTATAAATCAACAGCAATTACAGAACTTTTAAAATTAATTTACAAAACTAACTGCAAAGCAAAGCGGATTCGTTCCTACTAATCAAACAAAATCAAGTGAAAAATAACAATAAGCAAGCGTCGTAATTTTCTCGACAATGTTGCAAAACAACCACCAGCGCTGCCACAGCCACCAGAGGCACCTGCTGCCGAATCGGATCATCCTGGTCCGACACGGCGAGTCGGAGGGGAACCTCAACACCGGCGCCTACGCCACCACGCCCGATAACAAGATCCCCCTGACGCCCGGCGGAATCCACCAGGGTCGCTCTTGCGGGGCCCGCCTCCGCTCATTGCTCTCCGGCTCCGCCAATGACTACCGCGTCTACTTCTACGTGTCGCCGTACGAGCGCACGCGGTCGACGCTCCGCGAGATCGGACGCTCGTTCTCCAGGAAGCGTATAATTGGCGTCAGAGAAGAGTGCAGGATTCGCGAACAGGATTTCGGTAACTTTCAGGTACTTCGTTAGTGGTGCCCGGATTACACCATGCTTAATGAAAATTCTAAAGAGTAACTCTTACTATTGTTAGTTAATTAAGTTCATTTCTTTTATTAGCTTTTTATTAGCTTTTTATTAATTTAATTAATTTAAAATTGGTTTTTTCTAATTTTTTATTTTTTTTATTTTTTTTTGTATTTTGGAGGTGAGTGAGAGGATGAAAGTAATAAAGGAAACAAGGGAGAAGTTTGGGAGATTTTATTATAGATTTCCTGAAGGGGAGTCGGCAGCTGATGTTTTTGACCGTGTTTCAAGTATGTTTTTTATTCCAACTTTCTTTTTTATTAAAAAAAAATCTAATATCATTTAGTTGTTTTTCATATAGTGTTTGGTTGCTTTAGTGAAATTACTTTTTGCTTATTGCGTGTTTAAATTGTTTAGATAGAATATAGCTGTATCTTAATGAGCAAGAAAACTCACATTTTGACAATTTGACATCTGAATTATTGGTCTCTCTCTGAGTCTTTTGAAATGGTAAGAGAATGGTATCTCGAAACTCTAGAAGTGCTTTTGGGGTTTTGGAAGCAGAAGCAAGGAAAGCATTTTAAGAACTATTTGGATGGTTTTTGCAATTTTGTTGTGTTTCTTGTCGTTTTTTCAAACGTGTAGCATGGTTTTGCTTTTGCTTGTGGATTCTGTGTTGCTAGTTAACATGTGGGCATTGGAAGATATTTTGGAACAATGTTTGTCTTCCTTTAAGCTTCTAATGAAACATGAAACTAGTTAGTGGGTAATAAGTGAGAAAAAGTGATTCAAATATGGTATTGAAAGGTGGCTTGACATATCTGAAAGTGCTTTCATTGGTTTTGAAGCAGAAGCAAATATTGAAAATTTTAAAGTGAATTTTGTGGTGGGCTTTACTAGCACATGTAGTTTCCTTGGAAATAATGAGAAGGGGCCAAGGACTGTCTGATCTTCCATTGATTATTTTATAAGCTGAATTTTCTTCAGCTAGTATTTTATTACCTAGCACTAGTATTTGGCTTTTTCAAAAAGGCAATAGAAACAGTGTTGTTAGATCCGGACAGGAGGTAAGTGGAAAAGAATTTGTCATGCAATGCATGCTATGAACTTTATATCTTTTACATCAACAGTACAAACAAAAAGAAATATCACTAACCGCGTTGAGCTACGTAGCTCGCTTTGGAATTCAACCAAATAATTCTAGGCAAATAATTGAAAATCATGTTAGTCGACATTTTCCTGTCTTCCATTGGCTAAGCATTCAATTTCTAGGGAGAGAAATATGAATGTCTTTGCATGTAACTCACATTTCTGTCCCTTGAATTGCTTGGCTACTTGTGATTTTTAAAGCCCCATGATTTTAACCCAATGATATTACTTGCATAACTGATTTGACTAATTTTTCCTGCAAACATGAATATTGTCTCTGTTGCTGGAAATGACAAACTTTAGTTACTGAATTGAAGAGGCTTCTCCTTTAATATGCTTGACAAAAAAATTGACCTTTTCTTTTCTCTTTTTTGAAGTAGAGTCATGATCAAAGGTGTTATTTTGTGTTCTTTATTTTATATTAGATAAATGAACCAAGTGAGAGATTTGTAACTCATACTATTGGAAACCAATTGATTTTTGCAGATTTTCTAGAATCCCTGTGGAGGGACATAGACTTGAATAGACTTCAGCATGACGCTTCCCAGGAGCTAAATCTGATTATTGTATCTCATGGCCTGACTTCACGTGTCTTTCTCATGAAGTGGTTCAAGTGGACAGTTGAGCAGTTTGAGCATTTAAATAACCCAGGCAACTGTGAGACTCGAGTGATGCAGTTAGGAGAGGGTGGAGAGTATAGCTTAGCAATCCATCACACGGACCAAGAAATGCTTGAATGGGGCCTCTCGCCCGAAATGATTGCTGACCAAAAATGGCGAGCTCATGCCACCAGGGGTGAATGGAATGAGAACTGTCCCTGGTACCTTGATGAGTTTTTCGACCATTTGATGATAGATTCAGAAGATGATGAGAAAGAAAATGATGCAGAATACTCTGATGCTAATTGTGCGTCTGAATCATCTTAAGCATGATCAGACCAGTAGATTCTTGCCTGAAAATTCCAGAATGAGAAGCATTTGAAGCTGCAAACTGTAAAGAACTGATCATCATTATTATCATTGGCATCCCACTAGCAAATTGACCAAATTCATAGGGTACAGTATTGGATATTGTAACTGCAATTTGTGATTATTCTTTTTAGTCGCACCGTGATGCCCTAAGACTGCCAGCTAAACAAGTGGTATCTTTTGTACTTTTGATTGTAATTCTTCGTTAGCTAACAATTAGGTTAATGTATGACTGAACATCATTCTGTAACCAAGCAAATAGTTGATGCTGAAGCTTGTTTTTGATTGCATTGTTACTTGGAAGATCATGTGTGCTGAACTAATCTAAGCAATGCTTGTAAGTTAGAACGTACATGCCTTTTTTCACATGCAGATTCAGGGGCCAAACTTTTTTAAAAAAAAATTTCAGGGGCTTAACACTAGGTGCCAAAATTGATTTATGGCACTTTCATTTTGGCTAGTGAGTAGAATCCTCCTCATGTCTTGCCAACAACCAACCTATTCATTTTCAAACTATCCAAATCAAGAATTGGGCAACTAGAACTTGGAAAATTGTTACCGACAAGCTAAGCAAAGCAATGGCTTTATTAAGAGGAAAAACTTTAGTTTATAGATCAACATCAGCCAAAAAGGCCAAAAAAAAGAAAAATTAAAATTGACTAAAGTACTGCAATTTATGTGATAAATACATTTTAGATACAGATAGATTTCATTTTGTGGGGATATCAAAAGCATTATCGAACTCCATTCTTATCTTCGTAATTCTTATACAAAACCAAATTCATTGAAAAGCTCCCTCGCTTATTTATTGTGTGTTCGCAAGTAAATTGGCTCAAACGGCTACGGAATCTAACCAATGAGATAGTGCCACAGTTTGAGATTACCATGTGAAGACCTGGCCCATGTGGACTCATTGTACCTCCCCCATTGGTTCACGCAAATCTTCCATTAAATCTGATGGTTCCGTTAAAACTACAACAAAAAGCAACAAACACAATCATTATATCTTGTATTTTTTGTTTTTCTCTTTTAACACCAAATTCATAACCGGGCCTGTTCATCTGTACCTACTTACTCATTCTGCAACCTTTATTGGGATCTGGTGTCCTTTTCTTTCTCAAAATACGCAAAAGTGGCCACATTTTTTGAATAATTAATGCCCATCTGACCTAACAGACGAATTCTGTCTGGTCTTGAAATTTGAGTTGCAGTCGAATCTTGAGTCTAAAACCCTGATCTTGAAATGGGCATCTGATATTTCAATCTGGGTATTTTTTATTTTTGCGAAAACACAAGTTTTTTTTTTTAAGCCACTTTGTGTAAAGCTCTGATTTTCATACGGAAAATTTCGTTTTTATTATGTAAGTACCACCGATTCCAATATGTGACGTTGGCGGTTATCTTTTTTGTTTTGGTTTCTTGTTGAGCTTCACATGGCTCATTCACTGCAAAAAGGGCGTTGTAGTAGAGGTGTTTACCGGCTGGTTTTGTTTTTGGTTGGTGCGGTTTTGGTTGGCTACAATGTTGGGCCACCATTTCATGCGCGCATAAAGAAGAATTCATCAGTTGTTCCTGCTTCATGTCCTTGTTTCTGCGAGTGCTCTTCAGAACTTGGCCTTGCCTTGCCACTAGGTGAGTGTGAACTTGCATTAAATGTTAAAACTATCCCAAAAATGGTAACTTTTGGTGGTTTGCATATTTGGGTTTGTTAAGGAAAAGATTTGATTTTTAAGAGGTTTTGTGGAGCTTCTTTTAGAAACTTTTTTTTGGGGGGGGGGGGGGGGGTGTGAAAACTACATGCTTGACATTATTTTGCTGTGTATGGAAGTGGAATATCAGTTGGTTTGTTTGCGTGGTCTGTTTTATCATTGTGTTCTTCAAGTAAGTTCAATGATCGTTCACATTGATTTTGCTTTCTTGACTGATCTTTGTGCATCCTCAGTCTCTGATTTTAGTATCCGATTGGTTCTGTTACACTCTTGGATCCACGTGTTGCCACATTTCATAATTGTTGTTACAATGGTGTCATGAAGTGAATGAGAAATGAGAAGTCATGATAATTGAATGGCTTTTTGTTTCGACTATAAAGTGCAAGTCTGTATGGAGTGAGTTCAGTATGATTTAATTATCTAGAAACTGTAGGTTACTACCGACAGTTTATCTAACAGTCATTTACTGTGCTTCTAGTTAACTTCTTGTTTTGCAATTTGCACACTGAGAAAAGCCTTTATGCTGGTTATGGAATTAATTATGCTTAGCGTTGAGGGCTGTGACTGACCTTTAAGCAGATACTTGTATTTCACAGTTTTGTTCTGTTGAAAATATACATTTTTAGTTTCTAGAACATGGTTCTGTTATTTAATCTTCTTTCACTTTTATATTTCTTGCAGGACCTAACAATGACTCATTTACAGGTCTGTTTATCTGTCTTGCATCTCTTTTACTGTCTGTTACTGTTTGTGCTCCATGCAAATTGGATGTAGTGGTACTATGGTTCTGGCAATTTAGTCCTTGAAAACAGGGAACTTTGCAGCCCTCAGAAGAAAATATGTTATAATAATGTGTTTGTCTGTATGGAAAGTAATGTCATTTATGTATAACTTAATAGGTGTCACCGTATGTAGAATTCAAAATTAAGGCAATAAAGAAGGCCAGAAGGGTGAATATCTAAAGGGTGATGACAATTATAATTTTTCCCCTCATGAAACTTAAGGGGCTTATTTTTTTCCTCTTAATTATCAAATCATTTTCTTTTTTATTTGCACAGACTGCGGTAAACATGATCCAGAATTGAGTGCAGAAATGGAGAAGGATACTGTAGCATTGCTCTCAGAGGAGCTTGCATTACAAAAAAGTGTAGCCAATGAAACCCTGCAACGGTCTAAGGAATTGATAATGGATGCTAGGAAAGCCTCTTCCCACTACCAAAGAGAAGCAGAGAAATGCACTGCAGGCATTGAAACATGTGAAGAGGCAAGGGAGAGGGCTGAAAAGGATCTTGGGGAGGAAAGCAGACTCTCGGCATTGTGGGAGAAACGAGCTAGAGAACATGGATGGAAAGACGATAGCTAAACTTACATTCGAAGAGGAGACACTTTTTATCATTCTTTTGGTTCATTTTAGGCTCTTTTCGATACTTGATGGCAATATAGTTTGTAGAAACTAGTTACAAGTCTCTCTTGTGAATACAAATGCTGTAACATTCTTTTATAAAATACTATTGCATGTTAATTACCAAACATGTCTGCCTTTCTGTTGGCCTTAACTACTTAGATCTGATATAATTTAGATACTATTCTGAGATAATTTAGATACTATTCTAACCCTGGACTGGAATTCGGTAACATCCAAATTCCCATCTACTCTGTTCAATATGTCACACAAATCTCAAATTGTGCTTCTGTTCCAAATATTCTTCAGACACTGGAAAGCACTATCATTTATTACCCAAAAAAAAAATTACAAAAGGCATGCCACGATACCCACATTACAAATTCAATGCTTTCGTAAAAATGGAAAATGTATGGTCTTTATAGAAGAAACTTCTCTGTGTATCTCTTCCTTCCATAGATTGAATGTCAATTAATTGAGCAAGCTGGGAGCTCTTACTGAATCTTTCAACGTTTAGATCCTGTGAGAGAGCATGTAATGGTTGTGTGTATGATATAATATCATGAATCATGTGGGTCAGTGGGAGTAGCGAGGAAGCTAGTTTAATCAAGTTAAATATAAACTGTCCAAGACCGCAAATCCAGCTGCTACCCCTCCTTCATTTGAAGAAGCAACTTTCGTCCGCATCAAATAACCACTTTGTTCATTCATGATCACCTTCTCCTTGATCCTGCAGATTCCAATTTGAGAATGTGAGTGCTTTCCAAAGAAAAATTGGTGACCGAGGTGCAATGCATTAGGTAGGGGCAGTTCATTAGTCAAATTGTGTTTACATCTATAAATCTTTAGGTGCATGATTTATGTACCTTAAGTAAGCACCATATATCCCAAGTTCAGATATGGCATGATCCTTATGACAAATGCCATCACGCATCAAAAATGTGAGGGATACACTAGGAAATATCCTTTGCATAAGGATGTAAGCAGCATCTTCGTCAGTCCCATCCTTTTTCAATCTAAGAAGGGTTTCCTTCACATCTTCACCGTAAATATTGTTCCCTGAATTGAGATGATCAAACAGTCTTCATAAATCATGAATTGGAATATGAATAGTATTTAATATTAGTAGTAACAAAAGGAGCAAAATTAAAAAATATTAGGACCTCCGCCTTCTCTTTGGGGCTTCATGACATATAGCTCTGGGTTTTCAATTGCTTTGCTGACATTCTCAGAATCATCCAAACTCCACAATCCTGCGAAGCATTTACGTACTTTGGCAATATCCTCTTTATTGTCAAGGAACCTGCTCACAAGCAAAAAGCTAAAGTAAATGAAGTTTTTTCTCTAGAAATTCCCTCAGACCCCTTTGCAAGGGAAAGATGACCTTTGTTTGATTAATCATTATCAGTATTAAGCCATTCAAGATCCACATGATTGGCCAGAAGCAGAAGGCTCATACTTTTAACAACGAACCTTCGTGGACAATTTTGGCTTAACAAGAAGTATCCAATAATGGCTACCACACAATTTACATAATCGAGCTATATTTGCAGTGTAGCATTGTAAGCCTACTCTACAGGCCATCAGTATTTATCATTTTGAAAGTTAGTTCCAACAACAAAGCACAAGATTCACAAATAAAAAAGTGAGCACTGAAGCCACGACACAGGCCAAATTATTACCTCTCAAGTACATTGGGTTTCGCAAGTTCTTGTTGAATTTTCTTGGTGCCTGCCAAATGATAAGATATTGATGGACACTTGACAGCAGAAGACTGCTCCATTAGTAATCTAGCTCTCCATTCCTATGAACAAGAAGAGTACTGAAAAATCACATACTTGGCAACACAATGCGCTGTCAAGTTTTATTTGTGGTATACATACCCAATAAAAGAGAAAATATAGCACGATGAATGACAGTGGTTGTAGATAGATAGGAACTGTTTGCATGATGTTCATTTAAAATAATTAGGAGTTAGGATATCTAGTTCATAGAAACAGATACATGGAAACATGAGAACATATCCATTAGATTTTCTCAGCGAAAACTAGTGAACCATTCATGATCTTAGAAGAGCCAATAGCTGGTAAATGAAGCTAGATTATTCCACCATACTGAAACTGGAATGTTTGTCATATTACCTAATACGTCAAGTAAGATTTACCAAGCCTACCACACATACACTTATATGCGCCACTGCCTGACTATAATCACCCAAAACTTTGATATGTACACTGACATTTTTAACTAGGTGAACCTCCACCAGTTAACATTAAAATTTCTTCTAAAAGATTAGAAAGTCTGTAACTGGCAGGAAAATAGCAAACTTGCTTACTGATTCTGAAGGATAATCAGTTGGTGCATACCCAGCTCTAAAATAAACAACTGCAATTACTTGGCCACCTCTGCAAGTGCACAGCTTTTTGATATCAGAATCAGAAACAAAACATATTTAATATAGACAAAAATTGAAGTTCAATGCCAAAGAGTTACACAAGAAGTGTTCCATCAGGGAGTAGTTCCCCTTCTGCATCAATTTCAGCCAATGTCTTCCGAATAGTTGTAACATTATGTGTGTTATTAAGCTAAGGAGAGATTTAGAAACAAGGACTGCAGAAAGTAATCTAAATTAAAAAGACTATTTGAAAAGTACAATCCGAAAAGATAGATTATTTTTGTTATTTGCATAGAGCCCTGTTTTTCCCTCTTAGGCACAGGCATTTCCTGCATGGGCGTCTTATATTTAAAAGAAAAGGATATCTTTCCTTCAGTACAGAACTAAGCCAATGTTGGTCATACATATTATGTTCTTCACTCTGAACCACAACCAGAACCAAAGCCCTGCACCAAAATATTCCGTGTTACTAAAGACTAAAATGGCTTCTCTAGAAGCAGCAGAACAAAAGTTAAAAAGATCCCCTTCTATTTCAAGTCTAACCTAGCATTATTATACTCAGTCCAAGCTTTAGCCATAGCCTCTGCAAACTGAATGACAGCAGAGTTGCCAGGGACCTTTTTTGAATCTAATCCGAGGCGTTCCCCATAGTGAATGAGTAAGCTTCTGCAACATTATCAGACAAGGCCAAGAAAATTCTTGCTAACTAGATGAATTGGTTGAATAAAACAGGAAACTAATCTAGTCATTAGTGGATCTTGGATAGACAAAAAGTACAGAGACACACCTGTGAAGCTCACTGACAAGACAGCTGAGGCCAGAGAATGAAGATGAAATTGTGTTAACCTCTATTTGGAGGAGCGATTTAGTTTGTTCATCAAGCATATAATCTGAACGATGTAAACCCAAGCGTATGTCCTGTTTAAGCAATGGAACATGAGTATTATATTCTCATCACCATGCAACAAAAAGTTACCTAATTCTGCTTTACACCAACAGAGCTACAGAAGCAAAATAGGGAAAATGAAATGAAATCAGAGCAATATTAAAACTACACAATCTAACGGAAAATTAGCTCATTTATATGGTACAACGACTGAAATGAATCTCTCCAAAAATTGAAAAATGTGTGCCACATTCCCTACAGATAAATACCGACCTCTTTCTTATTGAGTTCTAGCATCTTTGAATGAATATCCAGGAGCCTAGAGGTAAAAGGATCCACTTTCTTTGTTCTGCAATGTGAAAAGCAGACAAATTTAATTTACACACATCTCTAATCTTTTTTATCATATAAGAGAAAATTGCATGCACCAAAACAAAGGTCAGAGTGCAAGCAATACATATACAGGAAGAATCCAAAGAAATATTCTGAAGATAATCAAATTAAGTTTAGAAGACGCAAATGGTGAGGTGCTCAAAATATGCTAGAGTCGAGAATAAAAAATTGTGGGGAGTATACTGTAGAAGCTGCAATTCAGGCACTAAAGGGTATAGTGTAGCTACCACTGTATGTTACATATTTGTCAAAACCGAGGATAAATTTATAAAGCCAGTAAAGAACAAGACACAGCTCATATGCATATTACTCATTCATATGAGCTCACACGAAATATCTGAAGTGTAATTATTAATAATTGCTAAAAATAAGAAGAGACTAAACATCATATGCTTCATGATTTACAATAAGGCTAGTGCGTGATATGAAAGGAATGCAGACGACAAAGAAAATGTTCTGTTTTATTACCCTAAACGATTTGTATTTCATAAATAGCATAATAAAATTATAAGAGAGCGAAGTACCTGGATAGAGACTCCTGTAGAAATTTTCCATCCAAACTGACACGATCGACGAGTTCATTGAAAATGGGGGCTAACTCACATGCCTCTCTGAAATGACTTTCAGGGAATGACACAGGCAACAAGGCAAATGGGGCATGCACCAATCCAACACCAGGAACTTTCCCTGATCTCTATAATGTGAAAAAACAACAACAACAACATCAAATTCATGTACTAGTATTTCAACTCACAACTAAACATGATTATCGCTGACAGTACAGTATCCCATTTTCATATCTCCTCTCATTCAACATTTACTGAGAATATCCAAGCTGAAAAAAATTACTCCAAAACCAGCACTTTGACAACAACTATCACTGTAATCCAATTTGGAAAGATAATATCAAAGAAATTCAATGAAAACAAAAAAAAAATAAATGTTTGCAGTGGTTGATCGCTTGGAAACAGAAGCACTTCAACTTTCTCTGATCCTTTAGCTTTTCTTCATCTTTTTACGGTTAAAAAAAAAAAATCATAGAATTTTCCAACTGATCATAATATTGATTCAACAAATGAATTTTTTTAAAGCTTAACCTGCACACTCCTGTCACCAACAACAAGACCATGAAGGGAGCTCCACACGAGAGCGTCATAAACCATCTTTTGAACCAAATCTTGATCAACACTCTGCAAATCCAAAGCCTCTTTGGTTGCAATTCCCTGTCGAGTCTCCATCTCTTTCACTCTGCCACACTTCAAATTTCCAATTCTTGAATGCAAACCACAAATTGAGAACTGGGTTATGGGAAAAAATGAAACTCTTCGATAATGGGTGTTAAAGATCCTATCTTTATCAGTAGGATAGAAAGAAAAAATTGATTTTTGCTTTGTATCACAAGTAAAGGTGGCCAGACGAAACGATTGGTGATTTTGATGAGTGGGACTGCAAAGAGAGAGGGAAGAATAGCGAACACCCATTTTGACCCATTTTAGTTTTTTTCTCATGAGAGGCTCTTAAGGAAACCAATGCATTATGCAATTGAGCATTTTGATTAGAATTGGTGAAATATTTTAGTCACATTTGATGCTTTACTTTATTATTATTATTATTATTCTATTCTTATCAATTTCATTCATTCACCAACTAAAGTTGGTTGATTATTCTATTCGTATCAATTGCAGGTAATCTTTATTCAAGTTTCATGAAAAATATAATTGGAGTTTTCTTTAACATACAAAATATAATGAAAGATAACTACTGGAGTAAGGACCAAATGTGTTTACACTGTAAAATGTTATTGAAGAGTGTATTTTATTCTACTCCGCCAAGATGGCTTACTTCATATAAAAAGTTATCATATTTTAAATTTTAAATGAATTTCCATGCAAAGGAAACTGGCCGTAAAACATAGACATAAAATTCCATTTAATAAAATGTAAATGAACGAATAAATCTAGCAACCTCGTGGTTGCTGCATCAAGCCTATAAAGCAATCACTTTTGACTACTTACATTAATAGCAATGAAGAAAATTTTAGGTAGATCCTTAAATCATTCATGCAGCATTTGCACGACTAAGAAGGCTTTCGCTTTGGCTGTCTGAATTGTTGTCTACATCTGAAGCCACCTTTAAAATTGATTTCAAAGGTTTTGAATCATCCGGCACTTCTTGCTCTTTCTTCTTTTTGCTCTTCTTCTTGCTTATCTTGATTGTCTCTATATTTTCATTTATGCTAACCATTTTCTTTGGAGCTTTTGATTGAGAAGCATCTGGTGGCAATGTTGCTTCCTTTTCTAGTTTCTTCTCTTCAGATTGTGTAGGAGAAACTGTGGTAGAAGCACCAATGCGTTCGATTTCGGATGCCCCCTTGCCGCCTATGTCTTGTTCATTGCTAGAGGTCTTGGCTTGCTCACCTTCATGTGGTGGTGTTGCTTGAGCCATGGGTTGCACCATTTGGGTACTCTTAGAGCTGGCTTCATTGGATCCTGCTGGTGCCTGAGCTATCTGGCGAGGCATAGGACTGCTGGATATTATACTCTTGTGGGCGTGCCTTGCTAAAAATTTCATGAGGTTGTAGAGCCTACGGCAAATGTTAAGAGATTGGAACTGCTTTTCCCTTTGATCCATTTCTTGGGCGTATTATATTTTTCCTTTTGATGTGTGAATGTGAATGGAGCGGTTAAATCAATGTTAAGGCCGCTAAGAAGATGGCTTTCTTGGCAGAAGTTAATGCGCTGTGAGAATAAATTGACTAGGAAAGGTTTTGTTCTTTTCTTTGCTTGCTTGACAGAACTGTAAAAGTTTTCTGGCAAACCAGCTTCTGTTTAGAGCAACAAGATTCTGTACGAAAACAAGAAGGGTAAAAAGATTTTTGAAATGGAATTTCTATGAAGGATTGTTGTATTGAGAAGAGCTTTTTCAATTTTCACTAACTTGGCATAGGTCACTTATCAAATTGAAGCAAATATCATCCAAGCCTATATAATGTCACCAGAGTTGCAGAAATTACACTACTGTAGAGCACTGTGTTCAATCTCTCAGCTGAAGTAACAAGCCAACTAACATAACTAACTACTAAGTAATTAGCTAAACTGAGCAAAACAAAGGTCAGTTGAGCAAAACAAAAATAAAAATAGACAAAAAGAATAGAAATAAAACTTAAAAAGAAATAAAGAGCGATTTTTATCTCTGGATTCTTAGCTTCTGTTACAACATCAAACCTTTATTGTTAGGTACATTGCTAAAATTATTCATAAACTTTTCATCTATAAGATATAATATTTAAGATTTCCCAAATCTAATGTTTTCAATATTTACAGGATAATCTCTCCAACATTATATCTATATTTTTCCTCAAAATAAAAAATGCACGGCCACAACTTTGAGATCATCTGTTGATGCAGTTATTCTCGCCCAAAATTGAACTGCATTACGGAAGGTAATTAAAATGGAGAATATGAAGCTGAGATAACTTATTACGCTGAATTCTGATCTTGACTGATTAAAAAACACAAGGAAATTTTTTTTATTTTATAGGGACTCAATAAATTACAAAAATAAGATACAAAATTGGGCAACAAAACATAACATTGTACTTGGGTCATCAGCATGACAGAATTATTGTCCACTCAAAGGATCACCAGACTAGATTTTAATCCGCCCACACAGCCGCCAGTAAGCCCCAGGATGAAAGAGAGATTTTTCAAAAACCCAGATGTCACGGACAAGAACCTGAGAAGCATGTAAACCATCAGTTAATGCTGTAAGTGGATGAAAAATATATGTTAGTATTACTGTAAGAGGATGAAAAATATGCCAAAGGGCAAATTAGATTCAAATTAGCGAATTGTAAATTACTAGACTAATCATTAATGTGTTAGCGCGCTTGCAGAGGAATCAAGAGAACAGAAGTTAAAATGTCAGGGTAAGAAACTTAGTGAATAAAGCATCAGACTTAAAAGTGGAAACAATGTATTCCAAATATCCATCACAACATGGATTGTTGTCCTAAAAGTTGTGCAAAAATTCTTGGATCTTTCTAATCCAACATCACAAGAAAAACATTTACACAGAACAAAGGAAAAACTTGTTGAACTTTTGATGCCTGTATTGCTGTTTACTCATAAACAAAAAATACTATATACAGTACATTTGAATAGAATTTTGTAAGCAACCATGAAAAAGGAAAACACTACCTCCTTAGTTTTATCTCCGGCAACAGTGACACCTTTTGAATCATATGCTTCAAACTTCTGCAGAGTACAAGAGGTACATAATTTGCCTAGTTCTCAACAAATGGATATTCAACAAAAAGCAAAAGAAATAATTACGGTCAAATGTAACCAGAAATTCCGGTGTACACAATAAATAAACCATCACTAGCTCCCAAACAAAAAAGAAGAAAGTGTGCGATGCATAAATCAATACGTAGCAAATGCTATGTACAGTGTGATAACTTGATTTTCCAAAGATGTCTAAATGCATAAAGATATCTATGATATGGTGAATATAAAAAATACATAGCATTATAATACTAAATAAACATTTTAATAGAAGATGAAGATTATGAAAACTCAAATTATGGGACCTAAATCCTAGCTTTGTTTAATTTGCCCTTCAAATTTCACTCTATAACCAGTCACTTAGCAACAGGCCTCCACCACTTTTGAAAAACAATAAAAATCAGAACCCTTCATTTAACCAGTCAATTTTGCGCAGCCTGAACTATAATTTGAATGGGACAAGCCCATTTGGGCACTTGATTGCCATTAAAAAGAATTTAAGATACAATTAAATAAGAAAGAATATTAATTAATATGGACAGTTCACCTGCTTCGCCAAAAACTCGAGCGTAAGCTGTACGAACACTTTATTGAGGTCATTTCGATCAACACCAATCTGTAAATGATAAAAGAAAAGAAGGTTTAACTCATAAAAGTAAAGGGATGCATTATTGTCTCAGTTCAAAGAAACTGGATTATAATTTAAAAAATTGAAAATAACACTTGCCAGCCGAGCACGCAGTGTTCGCATCTTTATAATTGGTTCAATCAATTCCCAATTAACTGAACTCCACATGGATTCTCTTTGTTTAATTTCGTTCTTAAGTGCCTGTTATTAGACAACCGTAGTTAGTGACTCAGAAGTTAAACAATATGCTATGTAAAATTTGGGTGGAAGCTAACATTCTAAGTAGCAAAATTTCAAAATGGGACTCTTTTAAAAAAAAACAGAAAAGAAAAAAAGAGCAAAAAAATAGAATAGAAGCATACAGAATACATTTTCTCCGTAACAGCTTTCCTTAATGATGTTTTGTCACCATTTGCCATCAAAGTGTTTATCTGGAAAAGAAACACATTCATCATCATGCACAGAGAAAATCCAATATCAATTCCAAAAAAAAAAAAATCGTATCACATCACCAGAATGCTAATAAAGATAAAAAGGAAAGGTACCGCATTAGACTCACGGGAAACAATTTGTTCTATATTTTCTGGTTTTGGAAGAATACATAAAATAGAAAAGCTTATACAATTCCATCATTTAAACAGAGTTGAATCCTTGACTTTCTTCTGCCATACAAAGCCTCACTAATGAGGTCAATTTGTATTAATTAAGAACAAAGGAAATTTACCTCTAGGAATGTCTAACTTTTTCATGTAGTTACATGAATGACAATTCCATTATAGACTTTGTTCACCAAAATAAATAAATAAATAAAGGGTTTTTGCTCTCAAATTTGATTCTGTACCATGCAACCTTTACAAACAAATAGACATCCCTAATCTCTAGAAAAAGGAGACAATATTACAAAACATACCTCCTTATACAAGTCTACAGCCTCTGTGTAGAATTTCTGTTTTGAATAACCAGATTTCCTCAACTTTGCAATCGCATAGGCACTTTTGAGCTGCAAATTAAAATTTGGACACACAAATAAACTTGACAGTAGTGATGTCAAAAGTGTTCACCGAGTTGAGTTCCTCGAGGACACAAGTCGTACATGCATCAATGAGTAGTACTCAACAGATAACCTTAAGATTAATATAAACACCAAATAAAGTAGAGACATAAATAACTCAAGGCAACTACCAAAATATTTGAAGCCCAACAGGACACACATGACATCAGAAGAGGAGGTGAAGGATCAGCTTCAATTTCTCTCTCTTTTTTGGGTCATAAAATTCAATTCTTATCACAAACCAATTGAGGAACTGAAAAGAGAAAGGGTGAGAGGAGGGCAACAGAGCATTCTGGTTTGAGGTGCCAACCATTGCATAATTATAGAAGACAAAGAAATGGATTGAACAAGAATTTATGACAAATTATAGGCAGAACATAAGAACTTCACCTCTAGAATGATATCATCTTTCGTTCTTCTCCAGCCATCTCTTGTGAACCATCTGTTACAAAACAACAAACAATCTATCAGGGAAAAGGACAGAAACATATAATAGATTCTTCAGAATAACTAGAAAAGGTTAGTGAATAAAGAATGACACCAGCCTACAGAGTCTAAAAATTTCCTACAGAAAAATTAGCGAATTTGACTAGTTTTCCCTACTGTTTCTCCAGAATAATACAGTATAAGCTTTTTATTTCCTCTAACCATGTCCATAAGAAGTGGAGAATAGAATATTTGGAAATGCAAAACGAGGAGTGAGTATGCTGTCCAAACTGATAGAATCCTTAGCAGCTGCATTTCTAAAATCGTATTTCAACTCTCAAGATTAATTAAAAGGACTATTTTTCCCTTCAACCAAAATGGATGTTAATTTGAAAAAGTTTCACGATATATGAGAGAAATTTTGAATCCTCAAAGATAAGCAATGCACATAAAAGCTACACATAGCTGATGAGAAATTTCTCAAAATACTGCCAACTAATTTAAAGGATTATTCTAGTCACTCCTATCTGGTGAAATAATTGTTTTTTAAAAAACATAAGCTTGGGAAACCAAATTTAAAACTCACTTGAAATCCAACTAACCTCCGCCAAAATGGGATAGCTTCACGAGGTGCATAAGGCTCATAGATGAATCCAGGGCTCGAAATGGACACTTTAAGGGCACCCTGCTTAAGAAAGCATTTGCTTGTGATTAAAATTCACCATGTTTGACAGAAGCAAAAAAGTGACAAGGAGAAAAATTCACTTATTTACATATCAAGGTAAAGATAACACACCATCTGCCGTGCTTGTGCAGGCGCTTTTGGTTGTGCAGTTGCAAACCTTTTTTCATTCAAATAGAGCAGTGATTTGGGAGCCTAACATAAGAAAAAAGCAACACAACGTTTTAAATATCTTTAAATTTGAACATTCAAAACAGACATAAGCACAGACTCTAGAGATACAATCATAAACTAACAGTAAAATCCAATCACTCTAATATGTATTTTCACAGAAAGTTACCAATGAAGAACGGAGTGTCATTGTGCTTCCACGGGTCCAGGGAAGAGCGCCGTGGTCCTTACATAAGCAAGAAGAAATATTCTGGCTGTAAATTTCAGGAACTGCTCACACAGAATGTCATATGAATGATGGAAAGGCTTGTGCATCATCTCATTTAGAAAAACATGCATGAAAGTAACAATAATGAAGAGCAATTCAGGTAGTAAGTCATTGTTTAAAATTACCAATTGAAACACCACTTGAATAACTTCTTGAGCTCCCAAGCCTACAGACATGAACTTTACATGAAAATGACTTCAACTAAATGAAAAAAATATCAACTTCAATATGCAAACACATTTACTCTATACTCAAAAGAAAACGGACGATGTCACACAAATATATGAATAGTATCAAATGCGTTGAACAATGAGCCAAATGAGAAAGTGGGTTCTTCCTAAAGACAATAAAGAGAAAAGTTTTATACTCAAAATCAGAACTTTCTTGCATTTTCCGCGGAACCAAACAGATATTACTCAAAAATTCACTTACAGATACGCAGATTCTGAAACCCCAACTGTTCTATTCAGAGCATGATTTGTCAGTAATCTTCTTAAAAATGCCATTTTTTTATTTCTTTTGTGGCAAAAGAAATAAGAATTCAAACCCCTACGTAATGATCAATGATTATTAGCTCATTCAGATCATGAGAACAAGAGAGAGAGGTTTTGTTGAATTAAAGGGTTTTAGGAGGTAGCATGGGGAGGCATGCCGCAACATTTAAGTCGATGCAGTGTTCTATAATTTTAGTAATATACGACATGTTGCTCTATTATCATGAACTTACACGACATATCCGTAGATAAAGATATAATTGAATGGCATGTCGGATTAATATACTTTTTTCATCAACATCGTGATTATTTTTTGACCTATTACTCCTTTCTAATTGTCTTATATGTCTTGTCAACTACCCATTATGAATAAGGATGACATGTCGGGGATAAAAAGATATTCTCACTTTTATCTCCCGGTAAGATCATTTAAGGTATGATAACTGTAATCCAAGGCATGATAATTTTAATCCACAGCCAGTAGGGGTGTTAAAAAAACCCGCCCGGACCCGGCCAATCCGGTCCGGGCAAAACCCGGACCGCATATACTGAAAAAGCGGATCCGGGTTTCAGAATTTAAAACCCGGACATTTCCGGGCACGGTCCGGGTTCAGCACCTAAAACCCGGAACTTGGACCCGTTTTCCGAATAAACTAAAAAAAAAAACTAAAACCAGTTACCCAAACCCAAATCGCAAAACACCCAAATCCGAAAATCCCTAATTCCCCAAATCGCAAAACACCCAAACCCAAAGGCATAAGCAGCGACGCTGCCACCGTCACCGTCGGCTAGCACCCATTGTCAGTCCGTCACCGTCGCCCCTCGGCACTCGACAGTCAGAATCATCTCTTCTCGTTTCTTTTACGGAATTAAGGTGTTGTGCTCTAGTTTTTTATTAACAGGTGGTGATGACATCAAAAATCCAAAATCTGAAATCTTAAACTTAGAAGCAAAATTCTGAAGAGGCTTCATTTCTTGCCCTTACTTTCACGCGATCAATAGGAGTGCTGTCAGCTTTATTTTGTGAGATAAGCCGTTGAGTAATATGCGGATCCCTTCAGCCATCAGCTCCTGAATGATTGGCAATACGATTTGTGGTTTATTGGCAATACGGTTTGTGGTTTATCTTTCCAATTTCGATTTATTTCTCCACTGTTTTCAAGGTAGCATGAAATCAAAAGACAAATATCTGATTTAGAAATTTTTTTTGAAATAATTGTTTGCGGGCTTAAAAGCCCGGAAGACAAAACCCGGACCTGGGACACGCCGGGCTCAAGCCCGGACCGGACATGCAAAAGCCGGGTTTTGTCCGGGTCCGGGTTTCAATTTTTGGCGTCCGGTCCGGCCCCGGGTTGCACCAAACCCGGACCGGACTCGGGGTTTTGCCAAGCCTAACAGCCAATGGCGGACCTAAACGTGGAGCCCGGTCTAGTCCAGAAAAAACCGTTATACCCCTTATTTTTTCATTAATTTAGTAAAATAATAAAGTTTTTATTTTATTTTCATATATATCCCTAACTTAATTACCTTCATGTTTTCATCAATTTAGTATAATAATAGAATTTTTATTTTATATTCAAATACGTCCCTAACTAATTACTTTTTTTTTTTGTATCAATTTAGTATAACAATAAGGTTTCTATATTATATTCAAATAGGTCTCTAACTAATTACCCTTATATTTTCATCAATTTAGTATAACAACAGAGTTTTTATTTTATACTTAAATATGTCCCTAACTCAATTACCCTTATGTTTTCATTAATTTTTTTTTTATAAAAATAGAGTTTTTATTTTATTTATAAATATGTCCCTAATTTAATTATATTATTTTCAATTGAAATTAGTTTATTATTGAAACATTGACTAATAATACTTTTATAATTTGAAAGGATAGATAAATTTTTAATTGTTTAATTTATTAAGTCTGGTAATTTGGTACTTCACTTCAAACATAAGAGTTTTACTTGCAATTTTTAATTGATTGTAATTTCATGTATTGATCTATTTTAATTTCAAATTCTTAATTGATTTTTTAATCCTTATATAATTACATGTTATTATAGGTTGCAATGTCAGATTCTATAATTGAAAAATAGTATTTTCATATTTGAGTTGCCTTTTATTTTCTACTCTTTTTTATAATTATTTTCATATATAGTACATATTTAGAGTGATAAGGTTTTTGGTATTCCTTCTTATTTAATGTACTTATTTTTACATATAAATTTTTATGTTTCCTTCAAAATATAAATTTTAAAATTTAGCTTGGGATAATATTAAGTCCTAGGTCCGCCTCTGTCCACAACAACAACATAATATTGGTCAGGAAACATTTCCAGCAAATAGAAACAGAGAATTTTTGTCATTATATATATATATATAGTGTAAATGAGAAGTAAAAGAGCAAGCAATGAATCATACAAGCTGCTTCCTGCTTCCATAGAAGCAATGCGTAAACACACTGCAGGGCTGCAGCCATTGCTAGCTACAAATAAATTTTTTTATAGCAATATAGATTTAAAGGAATTTCTCTGCAAAATTTATACATGAGAGAAGAAAATGTTCTGCTAATTACAAAAACTCTCACTTCACCAAAATTGGAAAATTAATTAAACAAATTAAAAATTATTGACGTTTCTTCATGGATTTTTATAATATTACATCGATAAATATATATATATATATTTATAATCCACCAAGATGGTGGGAGGTTAAGTCGGACTCCTACCTGTAAATAAAATCAATTAATGAAAGAACATAAGGAGGGAGATATAAACCAAAACCTCCCAAGAAAAGCAAATAACTTAGTGATCCAATAAAACCAATTCAAATCAAGGTAATTAATGCCGAATGTATGGAATTCCAAGAGTATCCGAATGAAGAATGCTTGATAAACCGGTTGGAAGATCACCAAAATTGAAAAATCGTTGACAGGTCTGATGAGTACAAGCCCAATTGGCCATAAAATCAGCAGCAGATGTAGCTTCTCGAAAAACATGTATAATAATAATAGATGAGCGAGAAGCCAATGCCCGAGCATGCCTAAGAAGGTAAGTAAAATCCTATCGTACAAAACTACTTGAATTAGCCCAAGAAACTACAGTGGCTGAATCCAATTCTACCTCAAGATTAGAAAAACAAAGCTGAGCAGCAAGATTTAAACCCTCCAACAGAGCCATTAATTCAGCAAAAAGAATAGATTAGTGCCCTAAAAAGAAACCAGAAGCAGCTAATATCGCGCCTTGATGTTATCGCAAAACACCAGCAGTAGCAGTCATGTCTGGGTTTCCCTTAGAACAACCATCCACACTCAACTTCACCACCCTCGGTGGCGGTTTCATCCAAGAAACCAATCGAGGTGGTCTACGGGGAGACATGATAATCCTCAATCCCTCCCCAATCTGAGTGTCCAAAATGCCTTTCAACTGAGATGTCTTGAAGCCAAACGCGTCACTAACCAGCCTAATATCCAAGAGCACTCTAAAAATAACAGTGTTCATATTAAAGGCAACTGAATCGTACCCGAGAGTGTTTCGAGCCTTCCAAACATGCCATAGAACGAAACATGGGAGAATGACTCGAATATATTTTAAAGAATGGTAACACCGTCGCCAGTGACTAAGCAAAGCATGAGGAGACAAAAAAGGGAGACACAGACGACCAATCATTGAGTAAAACTGCCGCCAAACCTGTTGAACCACTGGGCAATCCAAAAATAAGTGTATGACAGTCTCAACATCCCGATTACAAAGACACCGAGAAACCATGTGAAAACCCCTAAAGCACAAAGCATCATCCGTGGCCAAGAAACCATTCAATAAACGCCACAAGATAAAAGAAACACGCGAAGGAATATGTTGTTGCCAAATTAAAGAAAAGACCTCATTCTGGCTACGGGACCCACGTACAAATTCCCAGCTACTCCTTAGAGAAAAATTCCCATCCCTAGATATAGCCCAACGGAGTATATCTAACCCAGTACCAGAAATAAGTACTAACACAATTTATTCAACAGCTGAAGATATCAGTATTGATAAAAGCTTCCCCTTGTCCGAATCCACACCACACCAAAAAGAAGATATTGGGGCCATAGAAGCTGTTGAAGGATTAAAATGAAAGAGAGGCATAGAGTCAAGCCAGCAATCATACCAGAAACTACTACCACCTGATCTAACCAGCCAACGAATATAAGGTTCAACAATGCAATGAATCGAGCATAATCTTCTCTACAAAGGAGAGGCAGAATAGCAAAATTGAACCATACTTGAATTCTCAGTTTTACAATATTTAGATTTCATGAAAGAAGCCCAAAGCGAGTATTGGTCTCGAAACCGCCACCATAGCTTCATCTCGAAAGCATCGGCCAAATTAGAAAAGGAACAGACTCCAAGACCACCCTCCGCCATTAGAAAACAGACAGATGGCCATCTGCACCAATGAATGCGCCGTCGAGAATCCGTATCACTCCATAAGAATCTGGTAAATAACCTCTCAAGGATCTGAATGACCGTAGCAAGTGGCCGCAGGACATGAAAAAGATGAAGCGACATAGATGAAAGCACATGCCGAATGAGTACTAACTTACCTCCAAAAGAGAGTAGCCGATTTGCCCACCCAGAAATCCTTCCCCTGAACATCGATAAATATGATAATATTGCAACTAAATGGTTAACCTTTTGATTCAAGAAGCTTCATCAACTGCATCTGTTGGACTACTAGGCACAAACGGCACGAACCCACGTCCACCAAACACTGGTCTCACGAATTTGACATCAAATTTTCTCCAAAAGTAATGAACTGTTGTTGTTGGATAACTTATAAGCAGCCTTAAGCCGCTGGCCCTAGGGGCTGCTTGTTGGTTGCTGCCTTGATCAGTGTTTTCGCCGTTTTCCAGGAACAGGATTCTCAAGTCTTCTAGACTTTGCATATCAGTTGCATCCGTGTCCAGTGTCTTTGTGTGTCGCAGCAGAACTGCTTCGATCAATGGCTTTGTTATGGAGCCGAATAACTGTTAGGCAACATTAAATGTCGTGCTGATTTTTGGTGTATAACAAGGAGAAATGCACATAAGATTTCTAGCAGCATACCACTGTGCTGAACAGAACAACAATTATGGTGCATGTGATCATTACTGCTGAATCTTGTGAGGATGTATCCTCAGAGCTCGAAAACTGCAATAATGTATCAGGTGACATCAATTCAAGATTCAGGCATCCGCATGATATTAAAGAACTGTCAAAGAATATCAGAAGAAACCTGGTTATAAGACAAAGCAATGGTAACTGCACCTCTCACGAGGCCTGCTCACCACATTATAAACTGGAATTTTAAAGAGTTAGCAGACGTATGGAATAAATCCAAATGAGAATAACTAAGTGTTTGATTGCTTGCTACTTGTACCTGTTGCCGAAATTCAATTTTCGCACTCTCTCCTTTTGTAATACAGTTGGTTAAATTTGCCGGGGGAAAACAAATGTCGCCCTTCCAATCAATACTAATGAAAACATAGTTGAACTAACAGCAAAAATGTTCCTGTACTGAATCAAGAATACGAAGCAAGTTAGAACAGCAGGAGCCATATTCTTTCATCTAGTTCGCTGATCATGGAGCAAAAACTATGGCAGCAGTTAAATTGTTTCCGTTACTTCACACTTCAGTTCCAGTTGGCTATTATGGCATCGAGATAGTGCAACATCATTCTTGAGTAGTTTACTTGCTTGCAGCGAAGTATAAACTCTTAAGAGCCCAATAGAAGAATATAAATTACCTTGCATTGCTGGCTTTCCATTTGTCAATATCCAAGGCATCCATGAAAACATATAAGAATATAAAAGTTTCCGCAATGAATGAAATTGTTGCAAATGCATGCCTGAAATCATCAGCCATTATGAGGATTTAAACTTTTGTCACCACCCATGCTCATCATTAGTCCTACATGTACATTTCCACAAGTCTAGCTTAGTTATAAAAAAAGCTGAAAGATCTCTCATATCTGCTAGAAGTTAAGAACCATAGGCAAAGAAACTAACAGAAAAGAGTAAACAATGCTTGAGAAAAGTAATTAAATGGCTATAGATGTCAAAGAAAGATTATGTTACATTCAGTTTCTAATCCATTTAAAGTTGAGGAATGTGTGGAAATTTTCAGGAGAAAAAGAGAGAGAGAGATAGTGAAGCTGAAAGGACGTGATCTCACTTGGTTGTTATCCGTGAACTTTCAGTGACACTGTGCCATGTATAGTGAGACATGATTATGCCACAAAAGAAAATTGTCAAAATACCACTAAGATTTAAGAGCTGCATGAAAAAGAAAAAAAAAAAAGAAATTAAGTTAGTCTTAAAAATAAATTAATTCAGGCACAATGCTCCTCTTTAACTCGAAAAATAGTTATCTAGTCTCAACAATCCCTAAGCTTGCTATATTTGTATAATATGAAAAGTTTAGATGAGACTGATTGATTATCAATTCAATGGTGAGGTCATTGAAGAAATGATGAAAATATACCAAGAATCAGTAGTCAAGGCCGTACCTCAGCTAATATGCACGACAAATAAGCCATAAGCATCATGGGTGCTCCTTCACGGTCCGTAGAATGCCTGCTGATTCATGAACAATGATGTAAGGATATATAGACCTAAATGCATGCATGTAAGTTTTAATCTTCCATTTCTGCAAAATATGGTCATATTATTAGATTCATCAGCGACAAAAAAAAAAAAAAACCTCCCTTACTCAATTGCAGCAGATTATTTACCTTAAAAAATAAAGTGTTTTTATGATATAAGCACTTAAGAGCCCCAGCTGAAACATTGTGATATGAAGAATTAGAAAATTGAATCATCAGAAAACTTCCGTTTATCAAACTAACAGGACAAAAGGCAAGATATAGCTAACTTGGCTAGCAGCTACGGAGTTAGGCACAAAATTCATTAATTGGCATGTGTTAAAATTGCTCTTATAATCTGTGTTTCAATGTAATTTTAATAACTGAAGAACAACGGAATGATAGTGACTTACAACTATACCGAGGGCAGTGCTGGTGAAGTAGAGATAAAGAAAGGTGCCCAACAAATTTAAGGCAACTGTACCATCAATGTTGTTGAAGTCGAATGATTGTATTGCATTGAAAAGCACAATAGAGGTTGCATCATTCACCACTCCTTCCCCAAATACAATGCTATAAAGGAACGGCGTTTCATCTTGACTGAGAACCTTCAACAAGATAAAAAAGATCACTCGTCAGTGGCATACATCAACTATCTGCATCAACTACTAAATACGATCACAGCACTATTGAATGCACCTGTAATGTACACACTGAATCAGTTGCTGATAATATGGCACCAATAGCTGCACATACAAGAAAAAAATGCAATCAGTACACATGAGTGAATTCTAACTCGTGTATAATATGAATAATCATACACTAGATAGAGTCACCGAGGAAATCTTGAATGCGTAAGCTTGTCATGCCCATTTTCTTAAATATCGAAAAGGCACCTGAAAATTTTTTAGTGAAGAAAGTATGTGGTTATTAGAAAAGTTATTCATCAATTTACAGATCAGCAATGAATGATTTGCATTAGAGGATGTTCATGAGAAACTCTTGATGTTACCTACTGAAATGAGGTAGAATGAAATAACTGTGCCACATATTCCAAACAACAATATAGTAGTAAAATTCTTGAAAAATTGCTTCTTCTTGACCTGGAATCTGATCAATCAAATCTTGAATGTTAGATACAACAACCAATAAGTATCTTCATCAAACAAATTAATATATGTGGTGAAAATTCCCAAGGAACTTCATATAAAAAATATCAAAGCCCCATAATAATGTTTATTAATTACCACTCAAAAATTTCACTTGTAAGACAAGAACTTTACTGTTTCATTGATCATTAGAAGTGTAGAAATTTAATTTTGTCCAATTTTATTCATCATACCCAGCATTGAAAATTATAGGAGGAAGCAAGTAAAGGAAGAACAAGTCCTCATTGAACACCAACAAGTGCGAACTACGGTCTTTACTAGCCAGCAACACAACCCCTCCAGCACACAAACCCTGTAATTTTGAACATCAAGCATCAAAAACTTGACCAAAACATCATATTTTTGAACAAAACCAATCAAGAAAACTCAAGTTGATAAACCAAAAGAAGGGCTGTGATCGACTCGTTAGCCCACCGGTTTTCTTCAATAAGGTGGCCAATGATGATGCAGGCACAGAGGAGAGTGAAGAACACACTTAAGGCAATAATGGTACTAGTATTGAGAAATGATGCTGACACTTTCAGGGCTGAAAGTTGCTGTAGAGTTTCGTGGGGAGCCATAAGTTATGTCGAAAACGTAAAGCTGAATTTGGCATTCACAATGTGGGGTCAGTTTGTTCAATGAAATAAGGCAATTAAGATTTGGAAACTGAGATGGGGTAATAGCAATCACTTGTTTCTGAGCTTTAGCTATTTGTTTTTTCAGTTTAAGGCTCGGTGGAGGGAAGACTGGTAGTTGAATGCTGATGTACGAATGATTCTATGCAACGACAGCATTGCTAACTTGGAGCACCCTGCCAGATGGCACAACCGGAGTGCAGTTGGAAATTGTTTAATGTGTATTTAATTACGGTATATCACCTAAATAATTATTTGAAGGGGTTTATACGAGAATAGAAATTATCAAATTAGAATACAAGACTTTATTAAAATTCGGAAAAATTATAGTGTAATAATTTATCTGAACTTTAATAAAATTTTGGATTAGATCAATATTCTATGGGAAAAGTCTTATAAGTCCTAATTATTGTAGGGTCAAATGCCTTAAATGTGAAATGATAATTTCAAAAAATTAAGGTGTTGTAAGAATTTCTTTTTTTTTATTATTATTGTTACAAAAAAATTAAATATTTAAAAGTATTTTTATCTTTTGTTTTTATCGCTCTTTATATGAATGGTCAATGAAATTAATATACAATTAACTTGAATCAATCTGCTTGGAAGTCAGCTTTGTTTTAGCTTGTAGTTTTTGCTCATGATAATGGGATTTCCTCTCTAATCCGGCTGCTTGATTTTGATAGTTTAATCAGTCCCTACTAGGACTACAGGAGGAAGAAAACTGACTAACTTAATGATTTATACTTCGCAACTTCATTAATTGATTTGTAAGAAAGCAAATCAAAGGTTACAAATCACAGCTCGCTTACAAATCGATGAATTGTATGAAAAATTGAATGAATTGTCTCCACAATCATTTGGAATAGAAATACTCACATAAAACTAGCCTCAAGATTTTTTTTTTCTTTTTTTTTAGGACTCTATGAGCTCTAAGCTAGGTAAAGCTTGTACTAGGAGGTAGTTGCAATCTCTGAACCATTAGCAAAGCTGAATGATTGGGGAATTTTCCAATCCTTGCATCTTCGTGGTTCTGGTTAGTCAGAGTGATGCCTCATCATCCAATATACAAGTTGCACCACGTTCAAAAAGCATGTCTGAGTTGCATGATGAAGAACAAAAACAAACACGACCTGGAGCAACAGAAAAAAAGATAAAAATAAAAATCAAGTACATGATGATTCAGGGAATTCATCTTTGGGTTATTTTCTAAACAATTTAGGAAATTGTTTGGCCAAATATAGATAACTTCTCAAAGCCTTAACTGAATTGATCCCCAATGTCTTCGACTTGAAGTTTCATTTAACATATTGACTCACAATGATGTTAAAACGGAAATAGATCTCGCAAATAGTTTCCCTTAGTCAACTTGTTTCAACAAACCTGATAAACAACTTCTTGAGAATATTACTACAAAAGCGAAAGTGATATAGCAGCAGAACGTAGCTTCACACCATCATCATCCCACTTGGACTCTGGAGCAGTTGCTCCAGCAATATATGCCTGCAATAAGAGAGAAAGAAGGGCATGATGTAGCTGATGGAATAATAATTCATCAAGTTTAAACAAGAATGAAACACGACTTTCATAATTTTTATCTGGGAAAGTTCAGTTGCCAGATACACCTCAGACACATTAATAAGGGATATGCCGACAGCTGAATGGATCAACCAACCACTCAGCAATCTACGATTCAAGCTTGGGCACATGGGTGCATCTAAATGCCGCTGATGGAAATTTTTCAACACCAAAACAAGTATTTTACATTTCCTACATGGCAATACAATAATCTTACAATTTTCACAAGTGGTCCATTTAACTAACCTTGCCACTGTTAATAGCAGCTACTAGTGCCACGTGCTGCTCATCCCTACCAAATTCATAGAAGTAATAACTCCTGAAATTGATCAAACAAAAGAATAGAATACTTTAGATATTTGTAAATAATGGTAAAAAATGCTTCAATTTGATTTTCTGTCAAAAGCATACACCATGTACTCCAAAATTCACAGATATTAAACTTTCAATCATCTAGGTTGTGAACCAACAGAAAAGCATTTGGAAAGGTAGTTAAAATCCAAAGCATCCAAATTTTATTTATAGGTGTGGCCTGTAGGGTGGGAAGGGAAAGAAGGTGATTATATCCATGGTTGAATTGAATTCCTTGCAGCCTCTTTTCATTTTTCACTTGAGGCAAATATATACTTCTGCACCATTGATTACTAAGATTATACAACAACTAGTGCAGCAGCTTAAAGATAAACTTACTTGAAGCCTTCCTCTTCCCTTATCTTTATTGTTCGAGCAGAGTATAAAGTTGCACCACCTGCTATTACAGATAGATATTGACACAGGTATTGGATTTGACTAAAGAAAACAAGTCATTAAAAAAAAAAGCACTTAAGGCCATTTGTTTTCACATCTACACCAGCAAAAAGAAAGAGTTACAGAAGTAATAAGAAAGTTTGCATCATAGTGCACCTGGAACAAAGATTTTTGCTGCATCCTTCAAGGTACCAAAATCAGTAATATCTTGGGCCTGTTTGAGTTAGAGAACAGTATATAAATTCATTGAAGAATTCTTAAAGGAAGATAAAATGTGGTAATAAAAAGCATAAAGATAGTTCAATGAATAGAATGGGATGCCACCTATGACCGATCCATAATACAAGTTTATCCTTAATATGACTAATTACACTCTCAATTTAATAATTCAACAATTCATAATATCTCATGCTCTATTGAAGCTACTCTAACTTCACTATCAAATTTACATAATAAGATAAAAGAAAATTTCTGCAACTATCATTTACAGACCTCTAAGAAGGTAATCTTGAGTTGATTGGATGGGCGAATGACAACACTTAAAACTTCAGATCTGCATCAACCATTGAGAGTCAAACACAAAATGGGTAATGCTAGAATTTTCTGGAGAAACTCAATATGATTACATTTCATGTCCAGTTAATGTCAGATAACAGCCCCCTGATTTTGCAGATACGAATATATGATGTATTCCTTGTATAAAAAGGAATTTTGCAGATCTTGTTCACCGAGAGTTTTAATAAAATAGATTAAAAAACAAGGGGAGGGAACTTATACCCATCAGGAGTCGCGAATCGTGCAGCAAAGGTCTTAGGCTTCGCCTTATCCCCATAAAGAGACAACCCAGCATTGTAGTCCTAACAACACCAAGCAATTTACTTACACAATCAACCAAATTTCAAAAATTTGAGAAATATCAGCAACAGTGTATACAGTGTTTTCTGAAACACCTATCAGCTTCCTTCACCACAAGAGCTATTAAGTATTTATTAAGCCCCCTAGATTGATTAATATGCTACAAAAATAACTAGAAAAGATTGATTAAAAGAAAATGTACTTCAGGCTCAGAGATGTCCTCAAACTGAGGAGGAACGCGAATGGAAAAGCCATCACCATAGAACTGGAACCAAGACTTTGTGTTTGCAATGCCAGTAAGAGCTTTTAAAGGTGGTGAGGGAGAAGTTTCAGCTAAAGCCAAAGATTGTGCAAATGGGGGTTGTAATAAGGCTATAGAAAAGAGAGAGAGTGAGGTTGTTTTGAGAATGAATTTTCTCTTAGTAAATGTGGAAGTTTGAATGTTAGTGGGAAGGGAGATGGGATTGGGGTTTTGGGGTTTGGGGTTTGGTGGGTGAAGGGGAAAGAGGGAGAAAGAAAGAAGAATGTCCATGAGAGAGCGGAGAAGATGGTGTTATCCATAGCTGGTGAAAAATGGAGGAGATAATGTGGGGCAGGGTTCTGGTTTTTATATAATTTAGTATTGAAGGGTAGTTTCGGATTTTAAGGAAATATTAGCTTTTGTTTTGTTTTTGTTTTTTTAATGAAAGAATTCAAAAATAAGTTAAGAAAATTATAAGAAAAATGATATCCACCACACCAATAGTCTTACTAGATTATTAATTTTTACTTTTAAATTGATATGCAATAATACAATGGTAAAGCTTAAATCAAAAGATATGAAAAAGCTTAAGAAATTTAATTTTTATAATACACAAATTAAAAACTCGATTCGAAAAACGAAATGACTACTTAATCAAAAAATGATTTTATCTTTTCTTAAAAATAAATACATAAAGCCATAAAAGATTTCTCTTCACGAGTAGTTGCAGTTCCTTCGAGCTTCGAACTTCGAAGGATTTTGTTTTCCCGTATTGCCCAAAATGCCCTTGTTTGTTTCCATGGCTGACAGACGTTTATTATCTACTTTCAAAACTCAGACAACCAATCAAAAAAGCAAGAAAATACAAGCCACCCACGTAAACAAACACTCAAAAGGGGAGTGAAAACAAAAACTAAACCAAGTCTTTCTTCTTTTTTTCTTGAATTTCCCCTCCATTTTCAATCTCTTCAATTCAGCCATGGAAACCATTCTCTCTTCTCCTTCAATCTCTCCATTTCTCAACCCAAAACCTTCTTCTTCGAAGACCCTTTTCTCACCTTCTCTACATGCGCAGCAGCAAAGACAAAGTTCTCTTTTTTGCACCAAAAACATCACTTGTAGCCTCAAAAAACACAACCCTCAGTTACTAAATCCATCTTTACAGGTACCCAGAAGCTGGTTTGCTCATGCACAGCAAGGGCTGGCAGCTCTGGCTCTCTCTTTGGCACTCAGTTTTAGCCCATTACTGTACACTAATGGCAATGCACTTGCTTCTGAGTTTGATGTGCTCACTGAAGGCCCCCCAAAAGATTCCTATTTGGTTGATGATGCAGGTGTGATTAGTAAAGTTACAAAATCTGATTTGAAGCAGCTTTTGTCAGATTTGGAGTCGAGGAAGAACTTCCACATTAACTTCATCACTGTTAGGAAGCTCACTGTGAGAATTTTGGCTTTCTCTTTTTGATGATCTTTTGTGTGTTCAAAGTTGTTTTGAGTTTTGATGTTGATGAAAGTACTTGTGATTTTGGATATTGAATATTGATGATGATGCAATTGGTTGTAGAGCAAAGCTGATGCTTTTGAGTATGCTGACCAAGTATTAGAGAAGTGGTATCCTAGTGTTGAAGAGGGCAATAACAAGGGCATTGTTGTGCTTGTTACAAGTCAAAAGGAGGGGGCAGTCACAGGTGGTCCTGCATTTGTCAAAGCTGTTGGTGAAGAAGTTCTTGATGCTACCATATCTGAGAACCTTCCTGGTAACTATCCATTTTATTTTTCATGCTTGATGTTCCGAGTTTTATTATTGATTTCATCACAATGCTTGGTCGAGAATTTGAAGTAATTCAAACAAAGTAGATGATATTAGTTTAGTTGCGTTGAACCTTAAATATGATGGTAGGATAGTGAAATTGATAGAATTGCTAGCACTAGAACCAAATGTCATCGGTATTAAATTAGCCTTCAGCCAAGAGATTTTAATGAGCTGTTCAAAAAGGTTGCTGAGATTTCCTAGAACATTGTTACATTTTCAAGAGATTTCTCAGAACATTGTTATACAGTCTTTCATTGGTTTTATGTAATCAAATAGATAGACTTCATTCCTGTGTGCTGAATTAAAATCCTTGGTGCTTTTCAAATATTAACTGTCTAGAAATTCCTTGCACAATGTGCATGCTTCCTTCCATCTATCATGTTATTGAACTCTCTAGAAGTGTTGGATGCACTTTTTATAATCAGATCAATTGGTTTATATTCACAGTTTTGGCCACGGATGAAAAGTACAATGAAGCTGTTTACAGCACTGCTAAACGGCTAGTAGCTGCAATCGATGGACTTCCTGATACAGGTGGTCCAAAATTTAATGAAAATAAGCGAGAATCGAACTTCAAAACCAAGGAAGAGACAGAAGAGAAAAGGGGACAATTCAGTCTTGTTGTTGGAGGTCTTTTGGTGATTGCTTTTGTCGTTCCAATGGCACAATACTATGCGTATGTCTCCAGGAAGTGACTAAAATTTCTGATTTTAGATATTTCCAGCTACTTGCTAGAGGAAAAAAAAGAAACTTGTGTAATGCATTGTTGTACAAATGACTGTTGTAATTAATTGATGAAGAACATGAAATCAGAGGGTTGTGATAGATTTTTGCTTTGTATGTATAAAATTTGTGATAATTTCTTAATTTCTGAGTTTGAGTACATGTTGCCATTGTATCAGAGCAATTATAAGACCTTATGAAAAGTCAGTAATGATTAACAACAATTTCTGTAAGGAGACCTTTCATTAGGCTTTCTGGTTAACATCGCATATAATGCTTAATACAATCAAAATTACTCACTTCCAGTCGCAAAGGACATTACATGTTAGTACTTAATATTTATTAATGGCCGTGCATGGTGTCTTCAGAACTTAGGAACTAGAAGACATTTTGTCAGCAAAAGGAGGATCAGAATATTGTCTGGTGAGTATCTGTGTTGAAACATACTTTTTTGCAGCTTCTGTCTAAGGTATTCCATCCCAATTCACATATTTACTGGTGTCATTGCATGGTTCGGCTATGCTTGATGTTCCATGTATATCTTTTGTTTAACCACATGAAATCCTGCTGTTATGGTTCAATGGCGCACCTACAACCACACAGCAGGCCATGATAGGTTGCTCAACTGCGAAAGGAAAATGCTAGGTAAGACCGTAAGATAAGTAGGATAGAGTTGTGATCATCAGTGAAAGTACACGAATGAAAAATGTATATTCAATTTCCCAAGATATACTAACCATATTGGGAATAATTTGCAGTTAGGATGTATTTTATGGTGTATAAATCAACATATGAGATAATTAAATCTTCAAAATCGCCCTTCAGTTTTTTTACAGAGATCATGAAGCTGCTGATTGAAAGCTTTTGCAGCTTGTAGTGTCCCCTTACACATCCTCGTTCATCAGCTTTGACGGATCAGTTCCAAACTCGGCAACATTATGAGCGAAGCATCCAAGAGGACCTGTGTTGTGAATCCAAAAATTTCCGCCCCCTTGGTCGAGCAGTCTGGAAATGGCAATGTACTAAGAAAAGAGTGAGATTTTAGCTACAGGGAAACTGATTACTTATTTGCATGTATTTCCCAATTTTAAGTGAAGAAAAGCAATAAAATAGAAATTACTTGAAAGTGAAAACTAAACATTTGTCACTTAATCTGACCTTTAAGCCCTTACTTCAATGCTGCCTTC